>NC_132896.1:35305842-35370842 GCF_030463535.1 Salminus brasiliensis
TAGGACTCCCTGGAGCAGATAAACAAGACCCTATAGGCACCATGCTGCCTAATGCCAGGCGTGGGCTAGAGGGGTATAAAGCTCGACACCTCCAGGCTCTAGCTGTGGGAATATGGGTTGCTATGGCCAGTATGCCTGTGCAAGTGTCTGCAGAAGGGAACGCGGGGGCTAGGCAGGTGCTAGGCTAAAAGGTAACCTGGCTACAATCTGTTCAGCTAGCTAACAGCTCATCGTGCTGAGGACACAGAGAGAGCAGCGATACCATCGATTGGAATAATTACAAAATAAATCTTATAGTAGATTATAGTCATTTACAGTAGATACTGGATTATTCTTTGGAGTTAATGAATCATTCATAGTGGATATTAAACAATTCATAGTGGATCATAATGGTATAACAGGTAATAGCAGGCTTATGTCTACTTTAGCTTTCTGAAAGGACAGAAGGATGTAGCATCAGCAGTACACACACACACACACACACACACACACACACACACACACACAACTTCTCCTGCCAAGAACAGTAAAGACATGGATGGCAGCAGGCTAAATCTCTCAGCTAAGCAGTGGAGAAGAGTCGCTGGCTGGGCTTTAGGCTACAGTACAGAATGGTTGTCAGAGTACGGATACAATACAAACACTGCATACGCCGTCACTGGTTGTACTGGGAGGGGTGTGGTTGTACTGGAAGGTGTTTTGGTTGTACTGGAAGGTGTTTTGGTTGTACTGGGAGAGGTTTGGTTGTACTGGGAGGGGTTTTGGTTGTACTGGGAGGGGTTTGGTTGTACTGGAAGGTGTTTTGGTTGTACTGGGAGGGGTTTGGTTGTACTGGGAGGGGTTTGGTTGTACTGGAAGGTGTTTTGGTTGTACTGGGAGGGGTTTGGTTGTACTGGAAGGTGTTTTGGTTGTACTGGGAGGGTTTTGATTGTACTGGGAGTGGTTTTGGTTGTGCTGGGAGGGGTTTTGGTTGTACTGGAAGGTGTTTTGGTTGTACTGGGAGGGATATGGTTGTACTGGGAGGGGTTTGGTTGTACTGGAAGGTGTTTTGGTTGTACTGGAAGGTGTTTTGGTTGTATTGGGAGTGGTTTTGGTTGTGCTGGGAGGGGTTTTGGTTGTACTGGGAGGGGTTTGGTTGTACTGGGAGGGGTTTTGGTTGTACTGGGAGTGGTTTTGGTTGTGCTGGGAGGGGTTTTGGTTGTACTGGAAGGTGTTTTGGTTGTACTGGGAGTGGTTTTGGTTGTGCTGTAAGGTGTTTTGGTTGTACTGGAAGGTGTTTTGGTTGTACTGGGACGGGTGTGGTTGTACAGGGAGGGGTGTGGTTGTATTGGGAGGTGTTCTGGTTGTGCTGTTAGGGGTTCTGGTTGACCAATAGAAATGCTCCAAAATGACCCAGAATAGAATCTTTTCCATTGCTTTCCACTGAAAGTTAAGAAGGATGTTTTCCATCTCCTGTAGAGCTGCTGTTCTGGAGGTTTCTGCGAGGTGGTGTTGATGTTATTGGGCATGTTTCACCTGCTAGCAGACAATCGTCTCTTCTATGAGACGCTTCTGACAGAGTGAATCTCCAACTCTGTGCATTTCTCCAGAACCCCTCTCTGATTATCTGAGCAGATAGGTGACCATTATAATTCTACAGGACTTAACAGAATAATTTAATTCCAGCACCACATATCATTCAGCCCACACACACACACACACAGCCAGCCACACCCTTGGCTTTGATGATGCTGCTTTTCTGAGCAGCCTGTGATGCTCAGAGGATCTGTGGGAGACGGAACATGAAGGGAGACTTGGCTCATGTTGATGCACGTGTGTGTGTGTGTGTGTGTGTGTGTGTTTGTGTGTTTGTAGGGGCTGTTAGAGGAGTGTTTAGTTTAGTGTTGGGGAAAGTCCAAAGCTAATGAACATTAACATGATGCATGATTCCTCATGATTGTGACTGTATATCACACATACCCACACCAACCCCCACCACACACACACACACACACACACATACGTCCTCCCTTCTTAGCGCTACAGGCACAGATGAGAAAACACACAGCAGATGGCTGAGCAATCTCTACAAGGGCATCAAGCCGTCTACATGCAGTTAGTTGGCATTTGAACATGTTACACAAAGTGTGTGTGTGTGTGTGTGTGTGTGTGTGTGTGTGTGTGTGTGCACGTATCCTGAGAAGCTCACAGTAAGCCCTACCACCATCTCCTGCTCTATTCCTTAGTTCTTGCTGGCTCGTTACCATGGAAACCAACTGATGTGTTGCCTCTCCAAGAGGCAGCGAAACACACACACACACACACACACACACACACATGAACAATCACACACACACATTCACACTGGTGGGCGCAGGCAGAATAGAGCGCCTCTCTCTCACATACTCTCACACACACACACACACACACAAATGCCACACCCTCTCAGTGAACAAAATAGCTGAAATAATGTCACAATAGTGTGTGTGTGTGTGTGTGTGTGTGTGTGGGTGTGTGTGTGTGTGTGTGTGTGTGCTGACATTCATCACCTCCTCCTTTACACTATACACACACTATACACACACTATACACACATTATACATTCTATACACACACTTTACATACTATACTCTAAACACACACTACACATACTATATACACAACGCATTCAGCTACTTCAAGTTGTGTCCATTGCTGACACAGATGTGCAAATGCACACACACAGCTTGGCTAGTCCCCGTAGAGAAGGACTGCCAATAAAATAAAATAAAATGCTCTTGTTACTGAATACAATCAAATCCTCACAGCAATGCTTCTCCTGAATCTAGTAGAAAGTCTTCTTCTCTGGACAGTAGAGACAGTTTCTCCAACAGAAGCAGGATCAGCTATTTTTAATACCCTTGATATCAGAAGAAACATTGAATGAGCAGGTGTCCCAATACTTTTGTCTACATGATTAGTATTTAATGGTTAGTTCATGCCTGTTGTTATCCTATCTGGGCAAGTCAACCGGCTGGTTGACTGGTGTATCTGAAAAAAAAACATGAAAAGCGCTGAGAAGATGTTGCAGGGTTAAGGGCACAGGTCACGCCCCCATAGCACTGCGCTCCATCAGTGCTCCATCAGTGCTCCATCAGCGCTCCATCAGGTGCAGCTCGGCTGTATTAAAAGGGAGGATCAAAGGGGGCTATTTTTCAAAGCAGATTCATAAATGCCAGTTTTCTTTCTTTAGATATCCATGGCAACAAGCAGTCAGTGAGAAAGGCATGTTTTCTGATATAACACAACAGACGACTACTCAGTTTGTGTGTGTGTGTGTGTGTGTGTGTGTGTGTGTGAAGCGGAAATGGAACGCGGTAGACATGAATTTGGGCAACCCGCCTCAGACCTGTCTGTTTAAGTGAGCTCTAAATCCAGGAGAAAACATGCAGGCAGCCCAGACATTACCCTGCACCCCCGCCCCCCACCGAATTAACACCTACAGTGGTCATTCGAGTCCATCTGGGCGTGAATTCAACACTACAGGTGTTAATTGAACACTGCATGCAGACAGCGCACAGTCACTGCTGACAGAACAGAGGGTAAGGACCTAACACCCGTCTGAAGCCGGACACCTCCTCTTCTTTACATCGTCGGACAGGAAAGCAGCTAGCAGATGCCTGTACCGGCCAACATCGCTTAAGAGTGATGAGAGGAGAGAGCGAGGCCAGTTGTGCTCTCTCACACTCCGGCTGTTGATGGCAAAGTGGCATCACAGGATTCGACCCCTGGACCACAGTAGACCGCTCAGCCACTCAGAGTCCTTTTTAAACCCCACTCTTTATATCCATTATCTAAAACTAAAGGGAAAAATAATGTTATAATAACATTAGTAAACAAATAGAAAACTATTAGCAGCAAAACTCACAATCCTGTTATTTTGCATTTTAATTTTATAGCTTGTCATTTCTGCAGGAAGTTGTGATATTATGTTTATTATGAGTAAAGAATATAATTTTACACTTAAAGCCAGTCTGTCCATTTTTTTGTTTTGTTTACGGCACAAAAAACAGCTGAACTTTCAGTGTGTAAATCTGAGTGTGAATATTTCAAATGCATTCTGCTGTTTATTTGCATCATGTTCTATGCATAACAGCCTCAAGTATTAAAATAATTAATAAATAATAATAATAAATAAAAAAACGTAATTATTGATTTATAAAAAGTATAGAAATGGATGGACAATAAGGCAGACACTCTCACAGAAAAAATAATAGAGTTTATTATGAAGGAGATGAACTGAAAATATGCATTATGATCTTTTAATAAAGATCTGCTCTTCATATATAAATATGACGTATTTGATTCCGAAACCCTCTTCAGGACAGCAGCGCCGACGTGTCCACCTGCCAGTGTCTGATCTCTCCAGAGTGGACTGTGGGTTTGACCCCAAACACTACTGCATCTAAAAACACAGAACAAAATCAGAGTCATGATCCTCCTGAACTCGTAGAGTAGAGTAATGACACTGTGCAGAAAAAATTATTTGTACTCTATATGGACAAAAGTATTGGGACACCTGTTCAATTTTAGTGCTTTAGGATGTTGGATGATGATCATCACCCCACCTCACATCATCCCCAACTCATCCCAAAAGTACTGGATGGAGCTCCTCCACCATCATTCCAGAGAACACAGTTCTTCCACTGCTCCACAGCTCCTCAATGCTGGGGGGCTTTATACCCCTCTAGCCCACGCCTGGCATTAGGCAGCATGGAGCCAATAGGGTCATCAATGTTGATCTGCTCCAGAGAGTCCTATTCTATTGACAGTACTTCTTCTCCACAGGGACTAGACAAGCTGTGTTTGTGCATTTGCACATCGGTATCAGCAATGGGTGCAGCTTAATGTAGCTCAATGTATTTATTAGAAGGGGTGTCCACAAACTTTTTGACATTTAAAGTAATGTCTCTCAGCAGTGAGATCATGTTTTCTGTAGAAGCTCCAGATCTCATCAGAACAGATAAAGCAGCTAAATAACACTAGACTCCATGAGGAGAACTTTGGAGATGTTCTAATGATGAACACAGTGATGGAGAACCTCCACCACTTTCTGTAGGAGTGTTATTATTAGCGATTAATCAGCAGCTAAAACCTCTGCACAGAACTGTATACTAAAATGTATAACAGGAACCAGTGTGATGAAATGAGTAAGCACAGTAAAATACTGAATGTGTGTGTGTGTGGGGTTGTGTGCTTAGCATTAGCACTGCAGGCTTACTGCCGGTGTGGCTGGCCTTGGTGTAGGGGTCTGTGTCATTCTGGACGCTGGTGGGGGGCAGTCTAACAGCCTGCTCGCTCAGCGTGGGCTTCACACCGAAACGCAAGAACAGGCAAGATTGTCAGTATCTAAAAACCTCCCTATCGGAACAGCAGACATATCTGGAGTCCTGGACACACAGACATGAACCATCATTAACATTCATAATAAAATTAGTCATTTTTAATCAATTTTAAAGGTAAACTATTCACTTCTAACCACAGAAACACAAATATTGCATGCATTAAAGGTGCTGTACACGATTCTGTAGAATGACATTATAACACTGAATCAATACAGAATTGCAAAACTTAAAATCACAATACTTAAGAGTATCGATATTTTCCTACACCCCGACTTCACACTGTGCAGGACACAGGGTCCCAACCCTGATCCTGGAGGATCTCTGACCTGCCCTGCTTTTAATATATGATGATAACTCAGCAGCCCCCTCCTCAACACATCCACGGTCCCAGTAGAGCAGACAGAGATTATGACCTCTGGCCGACCCACTGGTGTGTGTAGGGTGTGTGTGGGGTGTATTATGGTGTGTCTCACTGGGGTCGCGGTTCCTCTCGTCTCTCCTGCGCTCTACATGCCGGTGGATGATGGCCTGGATCTTCTGCTGGTTGGCTGTGATATTGGGCTCAGCCAGCTCTTCACTGAGCCGGAGGTTGTTTTTGATGGCTTTGGAGGCGGTTGCTCGAGCCACGATTGGCAGCTGCTCCTGGTAGCTCCTATCTGTGAAGTCCAGCGCCCCCTCCTGGACAGTGTTGAGCCTGCAGGGGGATAAGGGAAGGGTGGGTGAGTCAATACTTCCTATTAATGCTCTTGGTTTCAGAGGAAACGTTGGAGGGACAGATGTCTGCATGTCTTTCTACATATTGTGTGTGCTGAGGTGGTTGACTCACCTCTTGTTGGTCAGTAGGGTGTAAATCTCCTGCACTAAAGCCTCTGCTGCTCCAGGTTTGCAGTGGACGGTGCCGTCTAAGGCCTCCTTCACGAGGTTGAGCTGCTGCTTCATTAAACCCTTGCATTAATTACAGAAACACACATTATATAATTACAGCAGCTTCTTATCCTCGCTGAGAAGGCATCAGTTCAATCCAGTCAGGTGACCGTCTGCATAGACGTGTTACTGACCTTCTCTATCTGAGTCCAGTTGCCCTGCTTGGTGGCCAGTGATGTCCCATTGCCGAAGGAGTGGATAGGGAAGTCTTCTGGGTAGAACTTGGAAAAGATCTCAGCCACAAGGTATCCATTGGAGAAGTCTCTAAAACAGAGGAAAGGGATATAGTGATCGGCTAATGTTATAAGATACACAAAATGGACAAAAGTATTGGGACACCTACACATTTCACCTACAGGAGCTTTTCTGACGTCCCATTCTAAACCCATAGGCATTAATATGGAGCCGGTCCCCCTTCGCTCTCAGCTCTAACAGCAGCAGGTCAGGAGCTCTGCTTGGTTATACTGGTCAACCAGTTTGGTCATACTGGTTGATACTGGCTGGCTGGTTAATATTGGTAGCATACTGGTTGGCTAGCTTGGCCAGCTTGGTCATACTGGTTGGCTGGTCGATATTGGTTGGCTGGTCGATACTGGCTGGCTGGTCGATATTGGTGGCATACTGGTTGGCAAGCTTGGCCAGCTTGGACATACAGGTTGACTGGTCAATACTGGTCGATCAGCTTGGACATACTGGTTGACTAGCTTGATCATGTTGGTCATGCAGGTCAACCAGCATAATCATACTGGTCAACCAGCTTGGTCATACTGGTTGGTTGGTCAATATTGGTGGCATACTGGTACAACCAGTATGACCAAGCTGGTTGACCAGTATGATTATGTTGGTCATACAGGTCAACCAGCATGTCCAAGCGGGTCGACCAGTATGACCAAGCTGGCCAAGCTAGCCAACCAGTATGCCACCAATATCAACCAGCCAACCAGTATGACCTAGTTGGTTAACCTGTATGACCAACATAATCATACTGGTCATCCAGCTTGGTCATACTGGTTGACCAGCTTAACCAAATGAAAACATGCCCTATGCTGAACTGGTCACCCAGCTTGGACCAGGCGGTTAAGACCTTAAACGCTGCTGCAGCTACATTCAGAGTTTGAGGTGGACAGAATATTAGAATCAGTAGCTCTGTGTCCTGCTCTGCTGGCACTCACCTGCGCATGTTCTTTGGAGAAACAGACAAATCCAGACTCTGCAGCCACTTTAAGACTTCTCTCGGCAGACCAGTCCTCTTAGGAGGCTGTGAGTAGGCCATAGCTGGATTTCTGAACCAGCTGATAGAGCAGATAGCCAGGTCAGAAGAGGCTGCAGCTTCATTCAGCTTTACTTATCCAGGTAAACTCGACCTGTCTGAGTCGCTGTTGTTGTTGTTTGTGATTCCATGGAAACGAGAAAACGAGCTGTGTGCTGCTGCTGCCGCCTGGTGGTCATTAACGTTATTGCAGCCCAGTATATCAACGAGAATGGCTTGATATTGGTCTAACTTTTAATCAATAATCTGATTTCTCATTGATTATGCATTCTAAAATACAGTATAAAGGGGGTATGGGTTATGTAATCAATAATAGTAAAGTAGGCTAGACTTTACTTGCAAAAAATGCATATATGTATGTATGTATGCCTATTTCTGTTATGTAAAATGAATTACAGCATTAAAGCCGCAGGGAAACCATATACAACATGCTACTGAGGTCAGGGTCTATGATGGACACTTTATTGAATATTGATTAGCAGTAATTACAAATCTAAATCTTCTCAGATCTTTAAAAGAAAAGCATAACATGTGACACAGTGACAGACCAGGCTCATACACACCGACTCGCCAGCTTATTACGTCCACCTACATCGAAATTGCATTCACTGGCCATTTTATCGGAAACTCAGATTATTATAGGTGCACAGGTCTACAGGTATTAGCTCATCTTTTACTGCATAGTCTATCAGCCCCTCCTCGACTCCATTCATCAGTGGAATTGGACAACCATTGACCACCCTGTCCAGAACTGTAATCTGGAGCTGATTACTAATTCCAGTCATTATTTTTTATTGCTTAAGAAGTTTGTCCTTCAAGAGTAAGAACATCAGTGAGGTCCGGTTCTGATGTTGGATGATCAGTTCTGACACTCCAACTCATCCCATCCAAAAGTACTGGATGGAGCTCCACCATCCATCATTCCAGAGAACACAGTTCTTCCACTGCTCCACAGCTCAATGCTGGGGGGCTTTATACCCCTCTAGCCCACGCCTGGCATTAGGCAGCATGGTGCTCAGGGTCTCCAGCACGTTCAGTTCTATTGGTCAGTGCTTCTCTATGGAGATTAATACTAACACTAGTGTTGGTGGGACTGCTGTGCTGAGAAGGGTCCACTGGTGGTCTTATGGCGGTCTATTACCATTGATGAATTGGGGAATGGGGCGGGGCTGATAAATTGGCTGCAGTCTGTAACTGTACATCTACAAAGTGCATCTGTATGGTCGGTGTTTCCAATAAAATGGCCAAAGAATGTAGCAACAACAGAAAATGTTCTATTAAGTACTGAAAATGAGTTTGATATCGTACTGGAAATTGGTTCTCGACAGGCAGGAAAAGTGTTTCAGTTCTCTGTAGTACTGAAAAGAGGTTCTCTATAGTGTTGGAAACGGGTTCTATGTCACACTAATTTTTTTATTTTATAACAATAGTGGAACCCTTTAATAGGTTCTATATAGAACCATCTTCATAAGGTTAACCACCATTTAACCAAACAAAGAATCATTTCAGCATCCAAATGGTTCTTTGAGTTGTCCTGGTTCTATATCGATCCATTGTCTTTACTACAGAACCCATTTTGAGGGGTGTAGTACTGAAAATGGTTCTTTTAGATTGGTACTTCCATTATAACTTATAATGGAACAATAATGGAACCATTTTTGGTACTGTAGAACCATTTGTTCTCTAAATAGACTACCACGGTTCTACACAGATCCATTAGTGTAGTACTAAAGTGTGAGTGTAGTACTAAAACGGTTCTAAAATGTTCTATGTACTCTTGAAAATGGGTTCTCTATATGATTGAAAGGGCTATTTGACTCATAATAATAGTGGAACCCTTTTTGCTGCTATATTAAACCATTTTTAAAGGTTCTATACAGAACCGTCTGCACAAGGTTTTTGACCAATCTAAAGAACCCTTTAAAAAGCAAAGAACCATTTAAGCAACCCAATGGTTCACTGAGTTGTCAGGGTTCATGTAGTACTTAAAAAGGGTTCTTTAAATCATGGCAATAGTGGAACCCTTTTTTGGTTCTGTATAGAACCATTTAGGGGGGTGTAGGAGTGCCTAATAAGCTGGACTCTCAGTGTAGGATAGTAATGCTATCTGTACTGCAGGAATTTATTGAGTGCTTTAGGGAGGGGTAAGTGTGGAATGAGGTGGAGTCTAGTTCGGCCCAGGCACTCTCTGATTCGCTGACGACAAAGCTGGCTCAGAGAACGGGGCGTGGCTAAAAAACAAAACAGGAAACAAAAACAGGTAAAAAGAAAGATGATTTAGTAAACAGCCACAGTTCCAGTAAATAAAACTCTGTAATTAACTTTATATAATATTAGAATAAACTCAAATAAACATAAAGTCAGTGGTCAGTGAGAGTGTCTACCTGTAATTAACTCTATATAACATTAGAATAAACTCAAATGAACATAAAGTCAGGGGTCAGTGAGAGTCTCTACCTGTAATTAACTCTATATAACATTAGAATAAACCCAAATAAACATAAAGTCAGTGGTCAGTGAGAGTGTCTACCTGTAATTAACTCTATATAACATTAGAATAAACCCAAATAAACATAAAGTCAGTGGTCAGTGAGAGTGTCTACCTGTAATTAACTTTATATAACATTAGAATAAACCCAAATAAACATAAAGTCAGCGGTCAGTGAGAGTGTCTACCTGTAATTAACTCTATATAACATTAGAATAAACCCAAATAAACATAAAGTCAGCGGTCAGTGAGAGTGTCTACCTGTAATTAACTCTATATAACATTAGAATAAACCCAAATAAACATAAAGTCAGTGGTCAGTGAGAGTGTCTACCTGTAATTAACTCTATATAACATTAGAATAAACCCAAATAAACATAAAGTCAGTGGTCAGTGAGAGTGTCTACCTGTAATTAACTCTATATAACATTAGAATAAACCCACATAAACATAAAGTCAGTGGTCAGTGAGAGTGTCTACCTGTAATTAACTCTACATAACATTAGAATAAACCCAAATAAACATAAAGTCAGTGGTCAGTGGGAGTGTCTACCTGTAATTAACTCTATATAACATTAGAATAAACCCAAATAAACATAAAGTCAGTGGTCAGTGAGAGTGTCTACCTGTAATTAACTCTATATAACATTAGAATAAACCCAAATAAACATAAAGTCAGTGGTCAGTGGGAGTGTCTACCTGTAATTAACTCTATATAACATTAGAATAAACCCAAATAAACATGAAGTCAGCGGTCAGTGAGAGTGTGTACCTGTAATTAACTCTTTATAACTATTTAATGTATACACTGTATAAAAAATATATAACACTGCCTTTCAGTAGGAGGAGTGCCTCACCCTCGTAGAGGAGTAAGAATCCCTCAGTGTGGCCTCCAGGAGGCGCCACTTCCACCGGCCTCTTTAAGCTCAGGTTTCGAGCGTTAACGTCGGCACCGAACTCCAGCAGCAGCTTCACGATGCTCACGTTGTCCCGCTGAGCTGCTGCATGCAGAGGAGTCTCCATCAGCCAGCCTCTCTGAACATTCGCTCCTGAGGACAGCACACAGCCCCAACCACACCAAGCAGACTCTTCATTTACTCTTCATCATATCCACATGTAGCTACGCTCATTGGCCATTATAGGAAACACTGTATGCGTACAATAAAAAAAATCAGCTGCCACAAACTAAGGGTTTTTTTGAGGGACGTGAAATGTGAGTAAGAAGAACCTTTACAAGAACGTCTTTCAACCTTTCAAAGGTTCTTCACATATACACAAATGTATACCTTTAATTTAAACCAATAAAATGTTTGCCTGTGGAACCAATGGTGACCAATGGAACCAAAGATGGTTCTTCAGTCTCAAATAACCTTTAGTAGCTCCTGTATGAGTGTAGGTGCTCTTTACACTGGGTAAATCTTGTTGTTTATCATTTTGTTGACGTCAGTCTGCCCAATAGGAGAAGAGCTGAGCAGTGTTCCTATACAGGTCTTAGGAGCCCTAATCAAATCAGATTCAGATTTAGATCAATACCCTGCAGCCTATACACAGTCATTACACCCAAAATATTCAGACCTCTAAAAGAACATATTCAATACATGCCAGAAATAATATACACTAAAATTAATCTGTGATTTCCTTCATTCATAAATGTCACAATTCATGCATTTATCCACAATATTATTAAAATGTACATTAAAAATACATGTTTTGTTGATTTCACATGATCCTCCATGTTAATCCTCACATTTTAATACATAATTATGTATAATGTAAAAACAAAATATATTATGGAATATTATGGAATATTTCAAATATTTTAAAATCTGAAAATTTCATACTTTTTCATAAAAAGTTTTTTCATACTCATACATATTAGTACTTAAACAGCTGAAATAGCTGTGCAGTAGTTAAATATGTAAACTATATAAACGCACTATACATTTTCTCTCTTTATATTGTATATTATATTCCTTTTAGAATATATACGTATATATATATATCTTTCTTTTTTTATTTTATGGAACACTAAACCATATATAAAATAATATAAATAATAAATAGTGTGTTTTTCTTCACTTTTCTTATCTTAACACTTGTCATCTGAACAGAGGAGCCAAAACCTCTGAGTGCACGTATCACCACTATCATCACTTTGGGCTTAAGTCATCCCGTTTACACAGAAATCCAGAGGACCCAGCCAGACGCTGGCCGCAGGACCCAGTTTCTGCAGTGGACTAAAGCAAAGTGAGTCACCTCCGTCCAGCAGCTTCCGGGCACAGACGAACTCTCTGCACCGACAGGACGTGAAGAGCGGAGTGCCCATATTCCGGGTTTCATAATCCACATCTGCACCCCACGAGATCAGCACCTCCACACACTGACTGTGGCCTGGAGAGAGAAGTCACACTCGTCAAGCTCAGAGCAGTGCATGCTGGGTTCACCTGCACTGTGCATTTTTCCTCCTCTTATAACATCTGTATAGAATTATCAACCAAAACCCGCCAGGTGTCTTATTTACATATTATTATTTACATATATGTAAATGAGCTCTGTTCTGCCCTGCACTGTAAAAAGCACTAAGAAGGAAGTCCAGCCTGAAACACTGTTGAAAAACTGCTGTAGGCGGAATAGGTGGATGTACAGTATATGGACAAAAGTATTGGGACACCTGCTCATTCATTGTTTTTTCTGAAGTCAAGGGTATTTAAAGAGCTGGTCCTGCTTCTGTCGGAGTAACTGTCTCTACCGTCCAGAGAAGAAGACTCTCTACTAGATTCTGAAGGAGCATTGCTGTGAGGATTTGATTGATTGCATTGCATTAAGCTACAAGAGTGTTAGTAAGGTCAGGATGTTGGAGGAAGACTCCCCAACTCATCCCAAAAGTACTGGATGGAGCTCCACCATCATTCCCTATAGCCTTTATTGGAGCACTTTTGGTAAATACTGACCACTGCATACTGCAGGAACAGCCCACAAGACCTGCTTGCTGATGTTCTGGAGATGTTCTGACCCAGTCATTATCTAGAACATCACAGTCTGGTTCTGGTGTCTCAGATGCTTATGCTTGTCCATTTCTCCTGCTTCATCACCTTCATCACCTTCATCGTCTTCAAGAACTGACTGTTTACTCACTGACTGATATGCAGATCCCTGACAGATGGAGACACTGTAGATGAAGGTAGTCAGTGGTTTTCACCTCACCTGTCAGTGGTGCTAAAGTTGATGGCTGATAGTTTAGTGTATATACCACCAATTAGCATGGTGCTAACTGCACTCCCTAAACATCACACACAGGCGCCTGTACCTCTGCTGGCTGCTTCATGGATGGGGGACGGCTGGCATGGTGCTAGAACCTGAGGTCTGGCTCCGCATTCCAACAACAGCTCCAAACACGGCACGCTGCCGGCCGAACAGGCGTTAAACACAGGGGTCACCCCATCGATGGTCAACACATTTACCTGAACACACACAGACAGTATAGCAGCATTCAGACTGAGTCAGAATCAAGAACACTGATTACTCCTGAAAGCACAGACCAACTTAAAGCAGCAGTACGCGAGAATTGGCATTTCTTGCTCCTGGGCTCCCCCTACAGTTGACTGAGGCAGTAGAGTAATACTAGAGTATTTGACACTAATATGACTCTATGGGTTCTGCAGCGTTACACAGCAGTTCTGGAGAGCGCCGTCCTGCTCGCTTCACCAGAGCTCCATAGTGCAGTTAGCAGAGCTCCGAGCCCGGAGTAGCACCGATAGAGACGCTGTTCTCCCTGATACAGTCAGTGGAGCTTCACCATGATCCTGAAGCTGCTGATTTAAGTAGAACTGATACAGTCAGTGGAGCTTCACCATGATCCTGAAGCTGCTGATTTAAGTAGAACTGATACAGTCAGTGGAGCTTCACCATGATCCTGAAGCTGCTGATTTAAGTAGAACTGATACAGTCAGTGGAGCTTCACCATGATCCTGAAGCTGCTGATTTAAGTAGAACTGATACAGTCAGTGGAGCTTCACCATGATCCTGAAGCTGCTGATTTAAGTAGAACTGATACAGTCAGTGGAGCTTCACCATGATCCTGAAGCTGCTGATTTAAGTAGAACTGATACAGTCAGTGGAGCTTCACCATGATCCTGAAGCTGCAGATTTAAGTAGAAATGCTGCATAAAGCTCCCTTAAGGCTTCATCATACATCAGTTTAAGATATGGGAAATGTGTTCCAGATATATAATATGTATATATGTACATATATTAATTTGAAGATGGACAAATATGGACAGTAATTACACTTTTTACATTCCTCCTATGTAGTAAATCAGCCAACACACATGCTGCTTTCTTAGTTGTACGCTAGAGCTACGAGGCTACTGTAGCTAACAAGTCATGGAAGCTTATGTACACCAGTTAGCCTCAGACAGGGGTGCTGCCCAGGTTTTTTTGGCCTCATGAAAAGATATTACACTGAATGCCATAACAATTCTCTTCACCGATCAATGAAATATGAAATTAAGGGGGAAAATTGTGCAAATGACAAAGTGCTCTGATTTGTAATCAGTGTATATTGTATAATACTCAGCAGCGAACTGCGGCGTTTATATCAGCTTAGGCTTCTAATCAAGGGTTACCAATCAGGCCCTGCAGTGACTAACGTTGGCTCCAGCATCGATGAGCATTCTGGCACAGGCCACATGATTCCCTATGCAGGCTTCGTGCAGAGGGCTCACGTGGTCTATCGTCAATGCGTTCACACTGTGGCCCTGAGAGAGAGAGAGAGAGAGAGAGAGAGAGAGAGAGAGAGAGAGAGAGAGAGAGAGAGAGAGAGAGAGAGACAGGGAGAGTGAGTATAGACCAAAATGCAAAGGTGGTATTTATGCATAATTCAAAAATTAAGATTATTGAATACATCATGCTTTACATGATTTTGAAAAGTCAGTCCTGAGCTCTAAATTTCTATTAAAGATGCCTGGAAAAAACCCAGATAACCCATTTAAATGAACATAAGAGCTTTAGTTATGATCAATTGAACCAGATTACATTGCTAGATTGCTCTGTATGACTCATGGTCTTGCAAGGCCCACCCATCCTCCCCCAATCTCCAACAATAATGTGTATTAATGGATTAAAATGAATTTATTATTAATACTACTAATAATAATAACACGAGAACGCTCTAATTAAGCCACTAAGCAACACAGCACATGTCTTCATATTTACAGTCAGTGCATTTAAATAGCAACAACAACACACTACATACAGCAGATTATATTATATATATATATATATATATATATATATATATATATATATATATATATATATAATTTTTTTAATACTTTTTTTTATACTTTTTACACATTTAAGCACTTTGTCACAAGTGATGAGTTTCCCTGAGGCCTCTGATGAGCTCTCCAAGCTTTATGACTGCAGCGCTCTTTGCTTCCACATGGTGGCACCGGTGATCTTTTAGACCAACACTGCACTGACACTGTTTCCCTTTTAAATCTCCTGCAGTGGTTAAATGATGATAAAGTCGCTCTAATCTTCTTTAACGTGTTCTTCAGTACGAAGATCTTGCAGATCTGAAAGCACTTATTGAGGGGTCACTCACCTGGGCAATAAGGGTCTTCAGGGCCAGAAGTCGTCCCTGGCTTGCAGCATCATGCAGGGGGGAGCGGTCAGCCCACGACCCTACAAACAACAGCATGAAAACAAGCTTAATTTAAGGTTCATTTGCATCTCTTTCACCTTCAACTGTTTCCTGCATTGTTCTTTTTACCTGAGCTCCACCTTTAACGTTTGTGTGGGATCAGGAAACAAAACATGATTTTTTTCTTTTTTTTTTTTTCTTACCATTTTTTCTGGCACTGCACCTTTAAGACTAATATATGTAAATGAGCTCGCTTTTGATGGTCTGCCCTGAACTGTGACTCAACTTTTCGCCATCTAATACACACCTGAGTCAATATCCAGAATAACTGCGGATGCGTTCCAAACGTCATCATCATCATCGTGCTCTTCCTCCATCTTTCTCTTTCATTAACAGAACTGTGCGCTGTTGGCAGAGCACACAGAGCTAGTGGCACTAATGTCTGACCCTGCTACAATATACACAGCCCCTCAGCAACGGTGACCCCCCTGCCGGACAGGCGGCATACCTGTATTACACAAGAGGCCGCTGACTAATCGGAACACACTCACTCCTGGCTGGGTCAGCCTCAGCGTGCTAACCTAGAGTGCTCGGGATGTCCCGATCGGGGTTTGCAGCCGGCTGGGATATAGAGACCGTTAATGGTGCCTTGAGGACACCAGGTGGCGCTCTGAACACTGTGGTTCAAACAAAGACCACGATGGACTGGATTGGGATTAAAATAGCCAATACCTGATCCATTAAAATGTGCCTGAAAAACCTCATGAACAGTTTGTAATGTTTGACTCAATAATGCACAAAACTGTTTTTCCGGCTTGTTCTGGTTACTGCGTCTGCACTGATCTCCATGTCGAGGGCGAGGTTCCTCCAATTGCAGCGTAACCAGCAAGCTAATTGGCTTATTTTGATTAAAAGACGGGACTTCATTCGGAAACAGACGCCACGTTGAGCGTTATAAGAACTCCCTTTCATTTTTCAACCAGTGGCTGCTCTCCTCGTTTATAGCATCTCTGATGTAGACCAACAAAGGGCCGTCCACATACGAGAAGGCGGGGCTTAAACAGGCGTGTTTAAAGCTGTATAGATCCACACACAGACTGAATGGCTATTGCAGAAGCAAACGCTATACACTTTATACAATTTAGAAATCCCGTCTGGACGCAGTTTTCACGTCCCAAAAGAAAAGACCAATGTCAAGACAAATGTCCAAAGAAAAGAGGACACCTGGTCAACTACTAGACCAGCTACTGAATCAAAGCTGGCAGCTGGGAATTAAGTTATATTGGTAGTCACATTAGAGATGAAGTACTTTGCAACCTTAAATATTAGGCATTTTAAAGTAGTTTGCTGTGATGGATTAGCAACAGCTTCATTTGCTGTTTTTTATTTGGGTCTGAAAAAGCAAATGCATCAGGCTGCAATGATTTCTGTGAAAGTCCAGCTGCCACTCGACCCCTCGCCCCTCTTAGGGCTCATATAGTTAACTTCCAGAACTTTTCTATTTGTTTGCATTTATCCATAACAGATTAATTTCATAAGATCACATGAAGAGTTTCTCCCTGAAAACACAAAGCTGATCAGATTGGACAGACCACTCAACCGTCTCAAACTATACAGTGATTAGATTCTGACCATCGCCTCCCCAATTTAATCATTTCCGGCCCCCTCGCATGACTACACTCCACTGTAGTGATGGGGGGAGAAGGAGGACCACCCTACCCATCCTGGAAGAGAGAGGACAGTTATCCTGTCTGGAACTCCCAGTCACTGACGGATGGCTGTGGCATCACTGGGGATCAAACCTGTAAGCCAGCACTTAGACAGCTGCGCCACCTGAGAGCAATACTACATTCAAGAGCAGCTTCATCTGCGGTGAATCTAACAGCACACACTCCCTCAGCCCTCAGTGTCTGAAACCCAGTTCTGCACTCGAGCCTCGATCATGCACCATAGCGGCGTCTATTAAGCGTCTGTGTCTAATTATTTCCTGCAGGAGATGAAATCGTCTTACTGCTTTACACAAACACATCACACACCAACCTTGACTGGTTAACCAACTCAGCAAGACTTCCACTTTGAAACAGACTGTGTTTTCTTCATTTCAGGCTCTCGGGGCGAGAGAGAGATAAAACGCGAGTGTCTGACTCTGTCTGCTGCTTTTATCTGCGCTGCTCTACTTAAGCTGACGAATAAAAGCCAGGCTTCGTCTGTCCTGCGAGTATACTCCCCCCTCTGTCCCTGAAGCTCACTGAACTCGGTCTTGTTTATTTGAGAACCTGACTCTCACTGCTGTAACTAAAAAGGCCGTCCAACCCCCTACTTCCCAACCCCCCCCACACACACACACACACACACACAGCCTGCCTTCCTCAGGGTCTGCACTAGAGGTGTAAATCTATGACCTCAGACCGATGATTCGATTCTTTAGGAAAGTAATCAGTGCATTAATGTCACCATGATGAGGTTCGATTCGATTATGTTTGTCGGGTCTGAAAACTGATTGATCACAAATTGATTACAAATCTTTACAGAATGATTCTAAAACTGAACCACGGCCTGATTATGACTCTTTACAACACAATTCAGTGTATCACGATGTTCTAAAGTTTAACCACAATGTAATTATGATTCTTTATCAAACGATTCAATTCAGAAGTCTGAAACTTTAATATGATTCAGTTATGATTCTTTGCAAAATTATTCAACAGATTGGACTGCGGTTTAATCACAGACTTTAGAATCTGTTTAATCATTTTGTTAAAACTCATAAGTGAATCATATTTATTAAAATACTTACATGAAATGACTCATTTAGTAAATTACTTATTAAATGAATCACTGCGTTATAAAGTCCTACACTGAATCACGATTTAACTACAATTCTTTGGGGAAATGATTCAATGCCCCACGGAGCCATAATTAACATATGATTCAATTATTATTCTTTATAACATAATTCCATACATTCTGAAATCTGAAAGTGAAATTTGATTCAATTATGATTCTTTACAAAATGATTCAACAGCTTCTGAAGTCTGAAATCTGATCTACAGTTCAAGTGCAATGATTTACTAATTGAATCACTGCATTATAAACTCTTACATTTAATCACCAGCCAGCCTATGAGAACAGAGCTCATTTACATACATCAGTCTTAAAGGTACAGTAACAGAAACAGCATTTTTGATTGTGAGAGACAGGGGATGTAGGGGATGTTAGAAACGGACACAAAAATGAATCATTACTGGTTGTGATTCATAAACATGTTTCATTATTTCACTTTATGATACGATTCAGTTTAGTTCAGTCAAGTCTGTCTGCTGGTTTGTTGTGTGTGTGTAAGTTTGTGTAAGTGTGTGTGTGTGTGTTTTAAGGGAGGAATCAGATGACATGACCTGATTTCTATTAATACTCCGCTCTGTGCATCAGCCAGCATTTAGGCTTGCGCAGCTCTGCCACCCTGCCTGCAAGGCCGGACTGAGGTCATGTGACCCTGGCACGGGTCGGTGTATAACAGGACACAAATACCCAGCCCAGGGGAGAACGCTGGAGCCATAAATACACTCAAACAGTATCAACACTTAAACACACTTACTTCCGTATGTAAACGTCTGTATATCTTTTATTTACAGCAGCACAGCATTAGAGCAGCAGTTCAGTAAAACATCACAGTATCCTGACTGATCTCTGACCCCGGACATGTTTGGTGTCTGATGTGAGCTTCTTTAGTTTACAACAGGAGACGCTAGACTAACAGTGTTGTCTAGCATCACTGGCTAATACTGGCTGGACTTAAGGGTGTCCCCAACCAGAACCACTTTCGCCTCAGCACAGCGTGTGGTATCACTCCGCCCACTGCGCTCCAGTCTGAGCGCGGAGCAGCACTACAGAGCGGGACGTGATGAGGATGAGCATAGAGCTCCAGCTTTAGATTCAATGTTTGAGTAATGTCTATTTATGATGTTTATAGATGTGAATCTTTGTTTAAAATGTGTTTATGATGTGTTAAATTGAGATTATTATCATTATTATTATTATTATTATTATTATTATTGTATGTGTGTATGAAGGTGAGTGAAAAATGAGGGTCCCTCACTGTAGTAAATACAGAATATAAAGACATGAATCTACACTATACATACACTACTGCACTGTCTACAATTTACATGCAAATACACTAAATTGACAAAAGTATTGGGACACCTGCTCATTCATTGTTTTTTCTAGGGTATTAAAAAAAGTTTGTTGGAGTAACTGTCTCTACTGTCCAGAGAAGAAGACTTTCTACTAGATTTAGGAGGAGCATTGCTGTGAGAATTTGATTGTACTCGTTAATGAGTGTTAATGAGCGTTAATGAGGTCTGGATGTTAGATGATGATCACCATTCCACCTCATCACCATCCCCAACCCATCCCAAAAGTACTGGAAGGAGCTCCACCACCATCATTCCAGAGAACACAGCTCTTCCACTGCTCCACAGCTCCTCAATGCTGGGGGGCTTTATACCCCTCTAGCCCACTCCTGGCATTAGACAGCATGATGCCAATAGAATTATGTTTGTCTGCTCCAGAGAGTCCTATTCTATTGGCAGTACTTCTCTACAGGGACTAGACAAGCTGTGAGCTGAGCAATGGGTGCAATTTAAAGTAGTTGAATGCATTCATTAGAAGAGGTGTCCACAAACATTTGAGCCACACACTCCTTGTTTTAATAAACCATGCCTCCCCCGGACCCCTCTGTGGTGTGAGAGGTCTTTCTTACCGTGCCCTTGGCCGTAAAACTCGGCTGATATCCGGGCCGCCTCTCTGCGGTTTCCTTTGATGATGTAGAAGTGTGTGAGCAGGTTGAGGGTGATCCTGATGAAGAGCTTGCAGCAGAACAGGGCGAGGATAGTGAAGTAAACATTGGACAGCTGAGCCGCAAACGGCCTGTACTCCTCTGAGCCTTCCGACATGGCTGAGTCTGAGGAACTCTGGGAATATTTTGGTACACTGTGTGTGTGTGAGAGAGAGTGTGTGTGTGTGTGTGAGAGAGAGAGAGAGAGAGAAAGAGAGTGACTGGTGGGCTCTGCTGTAGGCTAGACTGTGGCTGACCAACAGCGCCCCCAGTTTGCACAGCAGGTGAACAAGTGTCAGGTCTTGAAGGTGATGAAGGAGATAAATCAGGAAAAATGGACAAGCGGAAAAATCTGAGACACTTTGACAAGAACCAAACTGTGAGGTTCTAGATAATGACTGGGTCAGAACATCTTCAGAACATCAGCAAGCAGGTCTTATGGGTTGTTCCTGCAGTATGCAGTGGTCAGTACCTCCCAGAAGTGCTCCAAGGAAGGACAGCCAGTGAACTATAGACAGGGTCATGGGCACCCAAGGCTCATGAAGGTCCCACCTCACAATTTACAGAACTTACAGATCTGCTGCTGAAGGTCTGAAGGTGTCAAGATACCACAGGACACCTTCAGAGGTCTTGTGGAGTCCATGCCTCAACGGACAGCACAGAAGAGACCTACACAATATAGTCCGGTGGTCTTACTATAATGACTGATGGGTGTGTAATGTGGCTTGTATTATGGCACATTAAATATTACATGTGAGGTAAATAAATAGATATTATCTGAGAAACTATCCTGAGAAACTTCACATTTCAGTCTGTTTCTTGCGATAAATTTCTTACATAATCAAATTAATTCAATAATATGTAAAAACAAAAAACACACAAGTCTTTTTTCCCTTTTATGTGTTTACATATTTACCAAGGCTTTGAATTATTTATGTGCAGATTCCCACATATCAAAGTTCTCTTACGGTCTGAAGTTGTAAGTGAAGAAACTTAATGCTGTTTTCTCTGCAATAAAAACCTTGAGACTGAGTATTTATTTATTTATTAGCTGATGTGTTTCATTATTAATTCAGAAGTGGCCGCTGCCTTTCTTTTTTTTTACAGCTTTGGTGGACTCACCAGTGAACTCCACCAATTTCATGTTTTTCAGAATTACAAACATTCCTACTACACCCCCCCCCCTCTCACACAGCAATGTCCTCCTGCAGCAGAATAATAAATAAATAAACAAACAAATAAACAAATAAGCCCACAGTGAGGAGTAAACAGGTGGAAACAGGTGGTGAGAGACCCCAGCATGGCAACAGGTGATGATATTGAATAAAGTGCAGTTTAGAGGTTTAAACTTTATAAGTGCATTATATCACTACTGTTTACTGTTTAATCACACAGGAGACAGAGCTGAGTTTCACACCAGTCTATAATTCACTAAAACAGAGTGATAATCATTTATTTAATTAATTATTTAATAAAATGTACCTCAGCAGGGGGCAGTATTGTATTAGTGTGATACCACCATGCCAAGGACACTGGAAATAAGAAAATACACCAGAGAAAATACTAGATTAATGTGGACGGATGAATAGGAAAATATATGAATTAGTCAGATTAATGTTCAAGTGACAATTGAACTGTGGTATACATCAAATAATACATATAAAATATAAATATCAAAATTATTTAAATAATGCTTAAATAATTCATATGGTATGATAATGATTAAACTGTTATATATAATTTTATATACTCATTTATTTAAATTATATTTATTATAAGTATTTAATTATTCCATATGTATATATTATATTTGTATTATTTGATATATACATATATATATATATATATATATATATATATATATACAGTACACGTGTTTTTCTATTCTAACTGAAATGTATATATATATATATATATATATATATATATATGAAGAAATGTAAACAGACACACACACACATATTTATATATATATATATATATATATATATATTATTATTATTATTATTATAAACAATATCTTGACGTTTATTCTCTCTTAACCCCTGAGTGAAGATACAAGTAGGGGACTTTTATTTCTACTCAAAAGTAAATAAATAAAATACCAGCCTAATTTCCTAATTTCACTCAAATACTCAAATACAGAGCTGTACTTTATTCCCTGGCTAAAAGTACAGGTAAAATAGTGAGGGGCAGAGAGTAAGTGGACGCACCCCTACCCACGTGATCACGCTTGGACACTATGACGTTGGCTGAGCTCTGTAGCGTATAGGCGAGGCAATGGTGGAGGGACCCGGATGCACGTTGAATGGCGAGAGAGTCGGCGCGAAAGTCCGAAAAGGACAGAAAGTGCTTAAAGTTTGCACTGTGTCTGTGAGTGTGTGTGGGAGACTGGGTGATGCTGCTTATTGATTTATTATTTATAATTATTTTATTTTTGTTTACAGGCTTAGTTTGTAGTGTTTACGCGGCTTCTTTTTCCAATTGTCCGTTCCACCTTAAATGCTGCAGCAGTTACAGTCTGGCGCCTCAGGCGCCAGACTGTAACTGCTGCAGCATTTAAGGTGGAACGGACAATTGGAAAAAGAGAAGCCAACTAAGCACATTTACACTGTTATTTAGATAAAATAAGGTAATTTAACAAACATAATTAATCACTAAGCCCAATTGCAGTCAATCCACCAAAAAATCTTCATTATTTTTTTATTATCTGGCAGATTGCTCACTTAGACCTCACTTACTGAAGTCTATAAACACCAACATAAGCTACCAATCAATAACAATCAATCAATACATCACCAATAGTTAGCTAGCTAGACAGGATATCTAACAGCAAGTGTGATTGGGTGGGCTGGGAATGTGCTATTACTGAGTTATTGACACCCTGTATTTAAGGTGGGCAGTTCTAGATAAAGTGCTTCTCAGAGTGGATATCTTGGTGTTTACAGCAGTAATGTTTGTAGATGTTGAAATATTAGTGGTGTTTTCAAGTAAACTAATTTATGTATATATTAATCTCTTTGCAGAAGAATGACCTCGCTGGAGCTTCTCTCCAATGCATCGTCGGCTGCACGTACGCCGGAGTGCAGACGCTCGGCAAAGAGCTGTTCATGTACTTTGGTGTCAGAGCTTTAAGGCAAGTCTTTAATCCACTACCTGTAAACCCCTTAATGCAGAAAGGCCTCTCACACACTAAGGTGTATTTCTGCAGTAAGGACAGGGGATATTGTCTGGGAATAGAGGCAGACGTCGGCCTCTTTTAAGGGGTTAAACGGTACGAACCGTTGGAAATCTAACTTTTGACTGTATTGTCGTGTCTAAACATTGTTGGCGGTATTAGAGTTTCTAAGCACACCATATATTCCCCAGTATAAATTCAGTCTGTTACTTTTATGATGTCACATAAACGGCCTTCCGTATTTACATATATTCAGTTAGGGTCCTGGAAAACCTGGAAAGTCATGGAGAATAAACTAATGCTATATATATATAAGAAAGAAAACAACTTTTATATTTACTAATTATATTTATTGATTTATTATTTGTGGCTTCTTTTTCCAATTGAGGCGCCAGACTGTAACTGCTGCAGCATTTAAGGTGGAACGGACAATTGGAAAAAGAGAAGCCAACTAAGCACATTTACACTGTTATTTACACTGTTATGCTGAAATCCAGTACAGTCCTAGAAAAATTAGGTACTTAAAAGTAATGGAAAATATTGTAATAAGCTCTTGTCATCATTTTATATAATAATAATAATAAACACAAACTTTTATAGTTACTTAGTTTTTTTCACATGACCAATCGCTGCCCCTATTTCATATGACAATGCACAGTTTGGGCCGTGGTATTATGAATGTTGTTAGCTAGCTAGCCTGGACAGTCTTTCAACATCCCTGCACATTTTTGGTCTTGGAATTTTTTGTTTTTTGGTACTTCATGGAAAGTCATTGTATTTGAAATTAGTTAAAGTGTATGAACCCTGTTCAGTATATCTGTGCCAGCTGTTGCAGATGAATATAGGCAAAGGGCCCAATCTTGGTCCTGTGGAGTTCAGATCCTGACTTTAATGTTAATATTCAGATCACCTGGAATAGGTGTTTCTGATTGGGGTTGGAGCAGTACACCACCAGGACCAGGACTGGGCCCCCCTGTTTGAGTCTAGGTAAGACAGAACACGGGGCAGCCAATGAGAACAGAGCCCATTTACATGGATTCAGTCACAAAAACAGTCTATTTATTGTAAGAGATGAAGATGTAAGATCTGAGACAAAAGCTTATTATAAATAATTATTAAATTGAGCTTGACTACTAAAACATTACCAGAAGAGACAACATAATTAATAATATTAGAAGTTGTACATATAGCCTGTGTCTATACATCACACAGATATCTCGCTGCATTCTGAGAATGATAATAAAATGTAATGAACATGATTGACCACATCTATAATGACATACTGATTTTAAAATAGATTTTCATTAACTCCCTTGTTTTTTTTTATTTCTGTTTTTCTAATATAACAACAAGTGAATTGTATTATGTGCTCTTTTTCAAGCAAAGCAATAAAATAAATTGGTGCCAAAAGTAATTTGCACATTTCAGGAGATGTAGGTGGCGGTACATTTGGCCCAGGACTGTAATTGAGTTTCAGTGTGATCTAATTAAGATCATACTTAGAGATACATGTATAATATGTGTGTAGATCTGTTAACTGAGCTGTATATTTGGTGAGATGATAAGAACCAGGGATAATGAGGTCTTTAACTGGACATTGCTTCCTGAATTAGTGCACTAATGCGGGCCTCTGGTTAAAAGAGTAGGTGAAGGGTGAAAAGGTTAAATGGAAACTCTGGCAGTTTTTAAACAGATATTTAATTGCTATATGTTTAGCAAGTGTTGGATTACTTCAGAGAGTAACTTTGACGAATGTCCCTGTACTTGTAATAGAAGCCAGTGGACAGTTGCTGAAGTCCGGCAGGAACAGGTTACACATTTCTGTTAAATACTTTAAATTAAGCTGTTAAAAGTATTACTGTTTCTTTCACAAATGAGACTCTCAGAGGAAAGAGCTTGTGGTAATTATTACTGGCGTATTGATGTGGCAGGTTGCTGAAAGTAACATGGCAATAGGTTCATGTTTATCTGCTCCAGAGTCCTATTCTTTTGGCAGTATTTCTCTACAGAGACTTAAGTAAGTGCATTTCAAGGAACTGAATTAATTCATTTGTAGGGGTGTCCACAAACATTTGGACATATAGTGTATCTGTGGAAGGCAACACTGGGGGTCTGTCTTACTGGGGTGTTTTCGTGGACAGGCTGCACTTCGGCATGAACGGCTCGATGCGTATAAACCCGGCTGAGAAGCGGGACAGCAGGGGAAATCCACCAACTCTGCTTCTCCAGCTCACCAAGGACACAGTCTGCTTCTTTGACTCCACAGTGGAAATCCGGTAGGAATTTTACCACAGCTTTGTTTATTGGGTTAACTCAGAACTTACAATAAAATCTTCACACCTATATATGTGTGTGTGTTGGGGGAGCAGGCTGTCGGAGGACTGTGAAGAGAAGGTCCGGGTCATGGCAAGTCTGGACATTTGTTCTCCAAGCTTCAGTGCGTCCCGTGCAGTGGAGGTGGTGTGTATGCAGCACGGCCGGATGGTGTGTGACGTCCTGCTGGATCAGGCCGTCCTGCCCGGCGTCGGAAACATCATCAAAAACGAAGCGCTTTTCAACAGCGCCCTCAACCCTGCTGTAAAGGTGACCATCACCACAATAAAAACATCCACACCTCACTGCTTGTTAAGCAGACGTGAGCATGGCCTTAGATACTGCCATTTTATTACTCAGAATCCTTCAATCTTACGTGAGATCCTGAGGTAGATCCTGAGCCAGGAGCTCCTCTGTGACTTTATCCCCATCCGGATCCACCGTCTCTCTGTTCCTCTCCTCCTCTGAGAAGACTACAGGCTGAAGTACCTGCTGTTAATCACTAAACTCAGCACTGCTCTGATAATCATCTTAGTCCAGTATGGATTCACATTTCTTTGGTTTTCCAGGCAGATGTTGTCTCATGTGAGGAAACATCTGCTTGCTCACACTACATTTAGTCTCAGAGGGTGTGTATCCATCAGACACAGTGCTTAAGAGCACAACTTCCTAATGGCAGGCAATAAACCAAACATACTTTTTGGGTAAGACTTATAACAAGGGATGTCTCGAACCAGTTCTTTTGTTCCCAGATCGAATCTGAGTCACTTAATGCTGAGTATCAGCCGATACTGATCCGATCTCTCTGTGTGTGTGTGTGTGTGTGTGTATAAATAATAATCCAGCCCCACAGTTTAGATCAGATGAGCTGCTGATTTAATCAGTTCAGTGAAATACCTTTATTTTTAGTGTCCGTTTCTATAATCAGACTTTCTGGACTGACCGATTTTGTTTATTTATTTATTTTTTTTAATGAATGTCTGACTCTCCTCCCTGACCAATCAGCTCCCAGCTCCTTCCACATTCCTGTGTATGTAATTGTACACACTTGGGATTGATATCTGTTGTTGGGTGGAACTTCGCTTCACGCAAATGTTATTATAATAAATGTACTAGAAACTCCTGTCCTAATAATAATCATATGGCCATCCAGATTTGAGACAATCAACTTTCCTGAACTTGTGATACTTAAAGCAACAGTTTGGCAGTTAATCAATCTAAGGTTTACGCCTTTATTTCTGCACTGGAGACGTAAAAAGGTAAAATAGCTTATAATAAAGGAAGATAATGTGCGATCCCTTTGTCCTAACTGTCCTGTCGTTTCGTAGGTGAATCAGCTGACGAATGAGCAGGTCAGACATCTGGTGAAAATGACGCGAGACTTCACTCTGCTCTTTTATCAGGTACGTCTGTCTCTTTCTGTAGGAAATGGGTGTTTTCCTTTGCTCTGAAACACCTAATTGACTTTTTACAGAAACGTATTACAGTGTGCTGAATTTCACAGTTTCACAGGTCAGTGTGTGAGCTGTGCTTATTCTGTGATTATTCCAGAATTAGATTTATTGGCCTAGTATGCTGATGGGGAATTCATTGTGGACATTGGGGTCTATCCTGTATTATAAGCAACATACAGTCAATGTACATACATTTACAGACAATACACAACAGTATACAGGCAATAGGCAGACTATATAAGTACAGTCCTCAGTCCTGACTGAAGTTGTTATGGTGATTAAGCAGATAGAATTTCAGAGTTGGGCCATATGATCAGGAACCTCTGACCACGTGTCCTCAAACTTCTGAACACTGTGTCTGATGTCTGTCTTGTCAGTGTCGTAAAAGAGGCTCCTCGCTGAATCAGCACTGCAAAGTTTACAAACGGTCCAGCTGTGGTCAGTGCAGTGGAGCGGTCACTGTCTGTCGCCTAGGAAATGACGGCAGGATGACATACTTCTGCCAGCGCTGTCAGACTGAAGACCCATCTGAAGTTGACACCAGGTGAGACACACACACACACTCCCCCAGACTCATTTAAATGGCTATGATTTTTAGGGGAAAAAATGCGCTGATTTTTAGATTAACATTTGGAAAGGACTCGAGGACTCTTGTCGCTGAATCAGATCCTCACAGCAATGTTCCTCCTAAATATAGTGGAAAGTGAAAATGACAGTAGAGACAGTTACTCCAACAAAAGCAGTGAAACCATTAATGATCAGGTGTCCCAATATTTTCCAAATGCTTTCCATATAGCGCACACACCTGAAGTAATGGGTTACCTTCTCAGCCCGAGGGCTCTTTCGTCAAGTGCACCTCAGCCTTGAATGTTCTTCTTAAGATTTTTCCCTCTTCCACATTTTCCACTGGTTTGCTCAAAAGAGGCTCGGACCTGGATCTCTGTAAAGATGCTTTGCGAAGCATCCGCTGTGAAAAGCGTTATATATATAAATTTGAATTGAATTAAATAGAATAAAGAGCTGGTTCTACCAGTCCATCGGTCGAACTGGAGACCTCTCAGTCCTGATGTTCTGCTGTCTGCCATATAGAGATGTTTCACAGCTTATTTAAGATGATAAGTCGATGCACTGAAGCTCCAGACCTGGAACTTCACCTCCAGTTTTGAAAATCTGTTGGAAGTTTGCAAAATCGAGACTGAAAATCACATTAAGAACAAGTAAACCATGTAATTTGTTGTTTAATTTAAAATGTTGAATTGAAAACCTCATCTATAAACATTGGCTGTAAAAACCCAGAATCTGGTGTGTTTGTCCTTCCATCCAGAAATCTTACTTATACATCTTGATGAATAGGTTCTGATTCTGAACACTCACACTGCTGCAGCGTGATGTAACCTCCTCTCCCCCTGTTTTGCTGGAATAGTAAACTCCACGGTCCAAACACTTTGCTGGAATGGGTGCGTCAGAAAGACGAGGGCAGCAGTGACCACATCGGCACAAAAGAAGAAGAGGAGTGGGCATGTGACCTGTGCACTTTAATTAACCGACCAATCAGCAAGTCATGTGAGGCGTGTCTGAGCCCTCGGCCTCAGGGTCAGTTCACACCCAAAACAACTGCAAACACCTGACTTAGCTCCTCCTCAGTGTGTATCACAATACCTACATTTAGAGCGTTATTAATATTCACCCTAATGAGAGACTGTAGCTCCTCCTCCTCAGTGTATATCACAATACCTACATTTAGAGTGTTATTAATATTCACCCTAATGAGAGACTGTAGCTCCGCCTCCTCAGTGTATATCACAATACCTACATATAGAGCGTTATTAATATTCACCCTAATGAGAGACTGTAGCTCCGCCTCCTCAGTGTATATCACAATACCTACATTTAGAGCGTTATTAATATTCACCCTAATGAGAGACTGTAGCTCCGCCTCCTCAGTGTATATCACAGTACCTACATTTAGAGCGTTATTAATATTCACCCTAATGAGAGACTGTAGCTCCGCCTCCTCAGTGTATATCACAATATCTACATTTAGAGCGTTATTAATATTCCCCCTAATGAGAGACTGTAGCTCCTCCTCCTCAGTGTATATCACAATACCTACATTTAGAGTTATTAATATTCACCCTAATGAGAGACTGTAGCTCCTCCTCCTCAGTGTATATCACAATACCTACATTTAGAGAGTTATTAATATTCACCCTAATGAGAGACTGTAGCTCCGCCTCCTCAGTGTATATCACAACACCTACATTTAGAGTGTTATTAATATTCACCCTAATGAGAGACTGTAGCTCCGCCTCCTCAGTGTATATCACAATACCTACATTTAGAGTGTTATTAATATTCACCCTAATGAGAGACTGTAGCTCCGCCTCCTCAGTGTATATCACAATACCTACATTTAGAGAGTTATTAATATTCACCCTAATGAGAGACTGTAGCTCCGCCTCCTCAGTGTATATCACAATACCTACATTTAGAGAGTTATTAATATTCACCCTAATGAGAGACTGTAGCTCCGCCTCCTCAGTGTATATCACAATACCTACATTTAGAGCGTTATTAATATTCACCCTAATGAGAGACTGTAGCTCCTCCTCCTCAGTGTATATCACAGTACCTACATTTAGAGCGTTATTAATATTCACCCTAATGAGAGACTGTAGCTCCGCCTCCTCAGTGTATATCACAACACCTACATTTAGAGAGTTATTAATATTCACCCTAATGAGAGACTGTAGCTCCGCCTCCTCAGTGTATATCACAATACCTACATTTAGAGCGTTATTAATATTCACCCTAATGAGAGACTGTAGCTCCGCCCCCTCAGTGTATATCACATATCTAACTATCCTCTTTATTTCCACTCTCTCATTTGCAGCTTCTAGAGATCCGGTTCTGCAGCCGCTCTTTCCCAGTGCTCTGATCCGCTACCCTTGCAACAGCTTCTCCAGTCCCCAGCCTGAGCTGAAGATGAACCGCAGAGCTGCGTTCGGAAACACCACTCTGATCCTGACCGACCTCAGCCAAAAAAAACCTGCTGCATCACAGAGGAATCCTGCTGCAGGGACACGGGGGCTCCAGAACGTGAGGCACAGTGCTGGGATTGGGTCACCGGGCATAGGAACACAGATCTCCACACAAACCTCACCTGGATCTCCGAGCCAGCCCAGCAAGAGAAGAAAAACAGAAGCTGGACACCTTCCTGGAGGAGCTTTGCAGAACACAAGTCAGCTCTCCACAAGGTCAGTGGTCAGTGTTCACAAAGCATCCGAAATCCTGTTGGGATGAAATTAACCGCACATGGAATTTCCCCTGAATTGTATTTCTGTCCAGATCGGCCCAGTTAGTGTTTTTTTGTTATTTCTGCACAGAGAAAACTGATCGATCAGTCCCATCTGGGACTACGCTACTCATCCTACATGCTGCATTGTGTTGGGGGGGGTGTAAGGTGTCTGACTGCTGCTATTCTCCACATTAGCCTCAAAGTCACTAAATGATGGATGCTTTTGAATAGTCTCTCTTCCATTTACTTAGAACTTGCCCTCCATCCTTGTAACTCCTTAAACCCTGTGCGTAAGCCCACACTTCCGCTATTCACCCTCACAGCTACAATGTCATAATCAGTTTCATATGTCCTAAAATAGAACCCTGTGGGACTCGAGAGGACTAGAAGATGATCAACACATACAAACACTACAGGTCCTGAGCATTGAAGAACAAACAGGGTGAGAGGAGGCTGATAACAGAGTCTGCAGAGAATCAGATGGAGACAGTCTGGACTTATAGAACCACACAGAGCTTTAGTCTCTCGACTCTCTAATGACTCACCGACTCTACCGGACTCCGTAGTTTAACACGAGAATGGTTCCAGGTTTAATTGTTCTGCCTTCCTCTTCTCAGTTCCAGGAGTGCCACACAACAGGGCCCAACAGCATCCAGACCTACAACCCCCTGCTGCCCCACTCACCAGCGGCCCAGCGTGCTGAGGGTGGTCAATAAAGCAGGGGAGAACAAGGGCAGACAGTTCTACACCTGTTCCTTACCCCAAGGATCCCAGTGTAACTTCTTTGAGGTAGATATATAACGATGCTCTTCACATTTCTGCATTGTGTATGTTATAATCTGCTGTGTTTGAGAGCACAGCAGTCATTTAATAGGTAAGGCGTGTTACCGAATATATACAGTAAGACTGTACATATATAGCACAGATTTCAATCTGATCAACTCCAGCTTCCAGCTTTATACTAATGGACCCTTTTTTATTAATGTCTGACCAAGCACAGGTTAAGATCTGAATGGATCAAGGTAATCTGAAGGGTCGAGGCTCACGGTTCTCGAGTGATTGGCAGTGTTCTGTCGAGTTGTGCCAAGTTATCCATCAGTACGAGTGTTACATAAGTGTAAATGGAATCAAATAAAAATAATTTAGTCTTTATTCTCTGATTCAGTGATTTAGGCTATCCAAATATCCCACCTGTTCTTCTGCTGGGAGCATTTCCTCATATTGTACTTTTAGGCTATCAGTAAATCCTACCTGCTGTTTTATTTAGGCAGCTTTTCCTAGAAATATACACTATAGTAGCACAACTTCCATTCGTGTCTGTAGCCATCACTTTGCCGAGAGCGGCATCCGGTGGATTACAGCATGTGTTTATTCAAGAGCTTCCACAAAGCTTTGAACAGACGTTAGCAGTTAGCCAGAATGAGGAGCAGAACGTATCTTTAGAATCCGACCATGACTATGCCTCTCTTCCACCTCCTGGTAAATGAGTGCATTCATTAGCATCACAGTGTAGGGCTGAGTAATATTTGTATAGAGTTAGAATTGAGCCATCATAATTTTTGTAGAAATCGCTGCTTGAGATATGAGGAAGGTCCTCATGAAAAGCTCCTTAGTGCCGTGTCGTAAAACGCCCAGCAGGTTAACCGGGTGTGATTTTACCTGCTTAGTCGCTATTTCGCCTTAATGGCATCGGCGTGTGAAAAGGGTCCGTTATGTGAAATCTGTGCAGCTGGACAGAACCAGGGATATAAGAATAATTCATACATTTTTATTAGAAATTGAACCCTAGTCTCTAACCCGCTACACTAAACCAACCCTGTACAGGCTCCACAGACAGTTTTGTTCCATGAAACTTTTAGGTGATCCTGTAATTGTCCTTTGTTCCAGTGGGCAGATCTGCACTTCCCTTTGTGTCACCACAGCAAACGCACCCTAATGAGAACCGTTCTGAAACTGGGACCCAACAACGGCCGGAGTTTCTACGTGTGTCCGTTCAAACAGGGCCAGCAGTGTGACTTCTTCCAATGGGTGTAAAACGACCCAGCATTCTGCCTGGACCTTTAACCGGTCAGCTGAACACTCTGGTTAAACTCGTGCACTTTCTGAATGTTTTGTTGTGATTTATGTGTTTTAAATATCCTAATGTAAGATATCTGGACTGATTGTGATACTGGAGGCCTTCTTGCTTCCTGCTGAGTGTCAAATAAAGACAATATCCAATTTACATGAGTCTGGAAAAATATTTAATTTATGTAAAATTGTCTTTTGATCTGTAAAAGAGGATCCCACAAAAAAAAAAAAAAAAACAATACGAATACTCTAATTAGGAGTAAATTCCCTATACACTGACGTACCCCCATTATTATACACAATCAATCAGGCAAAAACTGTCTTCATGGAGTGGCTAAATACAGTCCACCTTCTGCAGGACGGGTCGGTCTGTCTGTGTGTTGGACACCATAAAGGGGAACTCGCTGAAGTCAGAACGTTTGTTGCAAGCAGCTCCTTTAAAGAAAAAAAGTATTTTAGTGCTGCACTACATACAGTGAAGCCCTACCACATTAATGACAATATTAATTATTATATAAATTGAATATATAAATTATAAATCTGTTATACATAACATGCTTTTATTTTATTTATTGCATGCTTTTCTACGACCCAAAGCTGCTCTGAATAAGCAAGTTTAAAGTAAAAGTTAAAGTAAAAGGTAACTCATTTCTTTAAAAAAAAATATATATAAAAAAGGGCCTCTCTTAGATGATCAGTTTCATAAAAGCTCACATCTGTGCTCCATCACCCACAGATTTAGTTTGCAGGAGGGTTGCTGCAGGGTCTACTGAGCATCACTTCATTAACCTTAAATTATGTAAACAGCTGCACCACAGAGTGGTTTATTATATTTAATAACTCTAAAATCAGTAATGTAATAGTTATGTCACTGTAAACAGCACAGACATGCCCTAACTCACCAAATCCCCCGGTTCTGTTGGCACAGATGATCGCCCCAAAGAAGTCTGGGTGGTGCTTCTTGATCCTGGTGATGGCCATCTCACAGGCCGAAGAGGGGGAAGCTCCCGTCCTCATCATCTCCACTGCTAAATAACTGCCAACAGGAACACAGCAGGGTTAGACCCCACATACGCATACACAGGGTGTCTGGTCTGCCACTCTTTAGCTGCAGTAACACTAAGTGCTGGAACATTGCTGTGAGGGGAATGTGACTGCATGCAGTACTGATGGCTGATCGTCTGCGTTCAGGGTAAGGTGGTGAAACCTGCGAATGTTACTCTTCACTGATCTATCGCTTTACCACAGTGGTTACCTGGGGAGAAAACGCATCATGATGTCTCCATCCCCGGTAGCAGCAGCGCCACCTGCTGAGCTATCTGCATATGCCCCCGCACCAGCCACTGGAGAATCCCCCACACGTCTAGAAAGAGAAACGCACACACCTTATAGCAGAACGGCTCTGACTGCAAATAAACGAGCCCCAGCGGTGCAGTAAACAGCTTTCACTACACAGTTAATAGAGTCTTCCATCACCTTTTTGTTAAGTGAGTGTCCTGCTCTGTGAGCCGACAGCATTTGTTTTGGTTCTCCTTACAGAGAATTACAAGCCATTAACCCCATCAGACCTACAGCGTCTTTACAGTCTTTCAAATGAATGCTTCTTGGCTTGCATTTACTGCCTTAAGAACAAAGGTGCTACGAAGGGTTCTGAGAGTAATGCCATAGAACAACCACTTCTGGTTCCGTAAGGAAGAACTTCTGAAATCCAGACTGAGTGTGAATGTGAGGAACCTTTTACAGGTCTAAAGAACCATCACTTGATTCTTTACAGGTTTAAAAGGTTCTTCCAAACAGAACACAGTATAGTATTTAGGCTGGTCGTACTCACCCGGGCACTTTATGGGTCGCTCCATTGGTTGAAGTTGCAGCAGTCACTTGACCGTTCTGTCCAATCACAATCATTCCTAAGAAAACCGGAATTATTAGATTGACACTCACCAAAGCTTTGATGGGGTCCCCATAATCATTATCATCATCATCATCATCATCATCATTTACCAAACTAGTCGATCAGTATGATTAGTATTCGGCTTCACCAAACTAAACCAACCAGTACAACCAGTGGGTCCTGTGGCATTCCCCATCCAATGATGGACAGGGTAGAAGGGATTGGATAGACTGCAGCAAATGCATATATGGGAGGTATATACAATAAAAATGGTCAGTAAACTGGCAGCTCTTGTACCAGTACCAACTGCCTAGTACTGAGTAGGTCCCGTTTGTGCTGCCACAACAGACCTGACCAGTTGAGGGGTGAACTTCATGATGCTTTTGAAGGTGTCCTGCTGTGGTATCGGGCACCAAGACAATGAGCCTCGGGCACCCATAACCCTGTCCCTGGTTTACCAGGTTGTGCTTTTTTGGAGCACTTTTGGTTGGTACTGACCACTGCCTAATAGATCCACCCCTTGACAGGAGCCACTATAGATGAAGACAATCAATGTTTTTTTTTTTTTTTTTTCCCTTCACTTGGTGCTAATGTTGTGGCTGATCGATGTACGTGTTATGTAACCTGCCATTGCTTCAGCAATCAATTTAATATCATATTCAGGGTGCATTACCAATGGTGTCATGTGAGCGGAGGTCAATTAGTCCAGGTTTTCGCCTTGAGCCTGAGTGCAGCTTAGCTTTGGGTTTGTACGGCCCGCATGACACGGAAGCATCCGGAAGAACGTTCTGAAAAAGAGGGAAAAGGAAGTCAGGCCAATTTCAGACCAGAAACCCAGCAGTCGCCTTCCCAAGCACATCCCCACAGGTTCGAGAGATCACATTTCGACCCTCTGTGATGCCACAGCCATCCGTCAGTGACTGAGTGTCCCGGAGAGCACGGCCCTCTCTATCTCTGGCTGGGTAGAATGGTCCTCCCTCTCCCCTCATAACTCAGCCAGCTGACGTAGCAGAATTAGCAGTTGGCGCTCTCCTGTGGCGATGCATTAGTGGCCGTTTGTGAAAATGTGGAGCATTTGTAGCTTCAACTTGAAATCGCCGCTCATCACTGTCCGCAGTCTGCTTATCCACCGCAGGTTTCAAGCTAAGAAAAGACTGTGGTTTGATTATCTTGGCCAGCGCCCAGAAAGTTTAATCTTCTCGCGTGTGAACAACAGGAAATAAATAAAATACACATTCATCAAATTCCACTTCCCATCTCCGCACAGCTTTGATAGCACCAGCTCTAACAGCATGTTGGGATCAACCATTGTATTTTTCTTTAGGCTGGTGATGAATTATTCATTGCAGCTTAGGTTCATTGTGCAGATCTTTTTTATGGCTGAGATTGAATTGATATCCTTCCAAAACTTCTCACCAAAGTCCACATGGAGAATTTTAATGAGGCTGACAAATACGTCTAATAGTTCTGGCTCTGTGACGAGCGCTGGGGAAATGTGCTGAAGTCTCTTGCGTTAATGATAAGACCATTAAGGAGGACGAAAGGACTTTGCCTTTGTTACATTACCATTATTAAATCTCTGAGTGAAAGGCAATGAACATCTAAAGGTGTAAAGGACTTTATGCTGAAACACTTGAACCCTATTAGACCTATATTAAGACCTTTCTGCGTTTTTAAAGACATCAATAAACACTCCTATACACTAGAATAAGAGCTATTAGTTCATAAACACCTCAATAAACACTTCTATACACTAGAATAGGAGATATTAGTCCATAAACACCTCACTAAACACTCCTATACACTAGAATAGGAGATATTAGTCCATAAACACCTCAACAAACACTCCTATACACTAGAATAGGAGATATTAGTCCATAAACACCTCAATAAACACTCCTATACACTAGAATAGGAGATATTAGTCCATAAACACCTCAATAAACACTCATATACACTAGAATAAGAGATATTAGTCCATAAGCACCTCAATAAACACTCATATACACTAGAATAAGAGATATTAGTCCATAAGCACCTCAATAAACACTCCTATACACTAGAATAGGAGATATTAGTCTATTAGAAGAGGAAAAACTGACCTTTCTGAAGTTGGGCTGGCACTTCTGATTCAGCCACTGGGAAAAAATGTCCCTCGATTTGTTAGTGGACAAGTCTTCAGATTTGAAGCCCATGTCTTCAGCAAACACTGAAGCTACATGAAGATACAGAATAATTACATCATCATATAAACACTGGTAATGTTCTAAACATGGAATTAAATAATTAAAATTGAGGATGCATGATTTGGACAACTAACGTGGGAAATTGGACGAATCAAATGCTGATTAGAAGGTCTGTTCAGCAGCCGGAGCACACCACACCGCACAGCCTCAAACCACCTACTGTGAAACACCGTCTTCATCTGCAGCAGACTGCCAGATTTACCCTCAGCTGTATGTGAGTGAATCAACCCCAGCCTCTGTGATTCACACTTGCTGTTTATAACGGGTCATGGATCAATAGAAACATCTCCATCTGCATCTACTAGCTCTCCAGGCTATGCTGTGGAAGCTGCTGAGCACTGTGGGTCAAGCCGAGAAGTGACCTGTTCTAGCTGCTGGTAGAAGGACGGTGTTCTTATATAATATCGTGTCCTATATTTCCGACAAACGCTAAAGTGAGTTCAGAGGAGGTTACTCGGCTCAGCGGGAGGAACAGAAACGAGTCCATCGCTTCCCCGCGGGCCATAAACACTATTCTAGTCTTCAAATGGAGTCTGAATGGGCTATCACATGCAGATCCTTCAAAGGCTGGAGTCGCCAGCAGGCCACTAGAGAGGTAATTAGGGAATTTCTTGGTCTGGCTTACATTTTTATTTGTATTTTCAAACAACTTCGCACTATAATCCATGTATGAAATAAACTGTGTGTCCAAAAGTGTCCAGACGGATTTACTCATCTCTTCTAATGAGTAAATCACCTACTCTGAGGTGCACTCATTGCTGACACAGGTGTTCAGCTGCACACACTGCTTGTGTAATCTCAGTAATATAATAGAGAAGTACTGACCAATAGAACGAGGCTGCTTTGAAGAAGCATGAAAGGAGAGGCAGTCCTTACCCGACTCGCCAACTAAGAAGGTGTGGTCAGTGTAGTCCATCACTGCTCGAGCCACACCCACAGCGTTTTTCACTCGCCGGAGGTTTGCTACTGCCCCCACCTCCATTGTGTCGCTGAGCCAGAAAGAAAGTGGAGAGTGGTCAGGGGGTATAGTTCTGCTGGGGGGGGGGCTGTAAATGTAAGTGCATGTCTACTCTGGAAGCTCCACTGTCCTGATCCAGATCAGTCAATCAATTAATCAATCAATCAATCAAATCAACTTTTATTTCAACTCACTAACAATGTAGACAAGTGTTATAACAAGGTTTTAATAAGCAATTAAACTAATAAGACCACCAAAATCAACATCAACAAATACAATGTAAATTATATAGTAAATAATACAATTAAATAAATAACAATAAAATTTGACATAATAAATCAAAACATAAGCAAATAATAGAATAGAATAAAGATACTGTCAATGAAAATGTATTAAAAAAAAAGTTTAAATCAGTACAGTCTAATGCAAAAGTACAAGCACCCTCTGACCAAATGACATGTTGAAGTGCAGTATGTCTCTACAGAGACACAATTACTAGTCATTAATACATAATTACTGTTTATTTACTGAATTTAACTAAGTGTCATTTATATGTCATGTCTTATTTTTTCTATCTGATAATTAAGTAGAAATTGTGTTTAAAGTGTGCATAAAAATGTTAAATCACATATTTACAATCAACCATCAATAACACTTGTCAGTTAAACAGGGGTGCCGAATCTTCTGCACACGAATGATAGAAGTGAGATTATTATATGAGCCAATTGACAAAAGAAAAAATGATCTGTGTGCAAGAAAAATTACAGATGGATCTGTTCTGATATGGACCACTGGAATAAACCTGTTTCCATGGTTACGCTCACACCTAACATGAAACACTGAACACTGAACATGTTCAGCCCTGAGCTAATACTATTAAGAAGAAGCCATTAATGCAAAGAATTAATAAAGTTAGTGTGTGTGTGTGTGTGTGTGTGTGTGTGTGTTACCCGTTCATGATCATGGCATCCAGCGTGGTTTCCCCTCTTTCATCTGGACTCCCCCCAAACCCCACGCTGCCATCACACTGTTCCTGCTCACAGCGAGTGCATCCGGCCTGCGCCGCATCCAGTGGGGACAAACCAGCCCGGAGTGCAGTCCATGCTGTCCGATAACAAACACACATGGTGGGGTACTTAGAAATCATACACACATGGCCACTTTATCAGAAATACCTAATGTGCTTTCACTCACTGCCCACTTTATTAGAAACAGTCAGAGCTGAGCTACAGTCAGAGCTGAGCTACAGTCAGAGCTGTTTCACCGTCAGAGCTGATCTACAGTCAGAGCTGATCTACAGTCAGAGCTGTTTCACCTTTGGAGCTGATCTGCAGTCAGAGCTGATCTACAGTCAGAGCTGATCTACAGTCAGAGCTGATCTGCAGTCAGAGCTGATCTGCAGTCAGAGCTGATCTACAGTCAGAACTGATCTACAGTCAGAACTGATCTATAGTCAGAACTGATCTACAGTCAGAGCTGTTTCACCGTCAGAGCTGATCTACAGTCAGAGCTGTTTCACCTTTGGAGCTGATCTGCAGTCAGAGCTGATCTACAGTCAGAGCTGTTCTACAGTCAGAGCTGTTCTACAGTCAGAGCTGATCTACAGTGAGAGCTGATCTACAGTCAGAGCTGATCTACAGTGAGAGCTGTTTCACCTTTGGAGCTGATCTGCAGTCAGAGCTGATCTACAGTCAGAGCTGATCTACAGTCAGAGCTGTTCTACAGTCAGAGCTGTTTCACCGTCAGAGCTGATCTACAGTCAGAGCTGATCTACAGTCAGAGCTGTTCTACAGTCAGAGCTGATCTACAGTCAGAGCTGATCTACAGTGAGAGCTGATCTACAGTGAGAGCTGTTCTACAGTCAGAGCTGATCTACAGTCAGAACTGATCTACAGTGAGAGCTGTTTCACCTTTGGAGCTGATCTACAGTCAGAGCTGATCTGCAGTCAGAGCTGATCTGCAGTCAGAACTGATCTACAGTCAGAACTGATCTACAGTCAGAACTGTTCTACAGTCAGAGCTGATCTACAGTCAGAGCTGTGGTTCTACAGTGGAGGTTCTAGATAAGCTCCCCCAGTCAGAGCTGGAGTTCTACAGTGGAGGTTCTAGATAAGCTCCCCCAGTCAGAGCTGGAGTGCTACAGTGGAGGTTCTAGATAAGCTCCCCCAGTCAGAGCTGGAGTTCTACAGTGGAGGTTCTAGATAATCTGACCCGGTCAGAGCTGTTCTACAGTGGAGGTGAAGGGAAGCAGACGTCTGAAGCTCTACTAAAAGCTCCTCACAGAAAGTTCTTCACCTAATGGTGATGAAGACGCTGCCTGATGCCTGAGACACGGTTCTACCAGAGTTCTGAGAAGAGTTCGGCTCTAGAACCTGCTTTTAGAATATATTCATCTTGTTCATGGTGGAGGGATACATGCTGGGAGGCTATTAAGCGTCATTAGGTGCATTAAGGACTTAAGAACCTTAATGCACTAATTAACTAAATATTTAGGAACCTATAGGGGGTACAGGCCACAACTACTGGCATGTGGGCATCTTTACCATGAAACAGCAGTAAACCCCACACAGGGGTCTAATCCTATAGTCCACAAAGCAGCAGACGATGACCAGAGACTACAAATGAACCTATCAGTTTGGAGGAGATGCTAATACAGTAAATACAAAATAAAAGTCCCTGAGTAATTCACTAAATATGCAATAACGGGGGTTAAGAGCTGATAAAACGCTTCTAATTGCTCAGTAAGTGAGAATAATTCATGCTAATCTTTGGGCTACTGTAGCTCACCTGCAGCAGTGGCGTTTTCGAAGTGCCAGGTGTTGATCACGAGCGGCAGAGAGGCTGGACATGCAGGCAGGAAGACGCCCAGGAGAAACACACCTGTCTGAATCATGGCGACGCCGAACAAACACCTCACTCCCTCTTCAGCACCTGTACTGACCATGTCCAGGCTGCACGCGCCTGTCTGCGTGCTCAGGTGGGTCGGTGCTGTGCCAAATCTTGCATTTCTTCATTCACAGTTTCTGCCCCCATCTTAACTTCCGCATCAGGTCATATGACTCCTAGTGGGCGGAGGTTTCCGGTGCGGCCAGCAGAGGGCGCCGCAGCAGCCCATTAAATATTACCCAATCAGTCGACTTCAGTCAGAAAGATAAAAGATCAAACGATTAGATTATTAAACATTTACTGCATGAATTATGAAATATACTCTTTCTCACTTCAAAGTGTCAGAATTAACAGAATTCTATCAATTAAGTCAAACAGGCTGGCGGTCAGAATAATAGCTGAGCTGTGCAGATGCTCACACGCGGGTTCCAGCTGTTTCAGGCCTGTTTGATGGATTAGTTTTATGTTTAATTTGGGTTCTAGATTCTCTGCATAATTCAGTGTTTGAGCTGAGCTCAGTCAGAGTGAGGGTTTGGTGTGAAATTCTCTTTACTGTAAAAAAGAATACCTGCTAAATTACTTCTATACAGGGACTAGACAAGCTCTGTGTGTGTGTGTGTGTGTGTGTGTGTGTGTGTGTGTGCATTTGCACATCAGCAATGGGTGCAACTTAAAGCTAAATGCAATCATTAGAAAGGGTGTCCACAAACATTTGGACGTGTAGTGTAAATACAAATAATACATAATAATGTTAATAATCATAATAATGATATTAATACACAATAATGATGATGACAATAATAATAATAAAACATAATAATAATAATGATTGTTATCTCCATTATAAAAAGAAATCCAGATGTGAGTAGCTCCCTTCCCCTTTTGCATTATATTATGGGACAATAGTGCCCATTGAAACCATACTCAGAAACCTGTCTATCCTAAGTGGATATTTGAGTATACTCAACTTTGACAGTTATTAATTAGTTAGTATGACTAATTAGTACGCCATCAGGACGCACAGTTTCCACTGTTTTTAAAAGAACGGCTGTAAATACTGTCTCCATGGTAACTACACTGTAAAAACAGCCCTTTTTCAGATTCATTGCTTTTATGATATCACAAAAAACTCATTAACATATCCTCTGTTTCACGCTACAGCAGTTTAGCCCCGCCCATTGACACTAATGTTACATAGAGCAGCCAATCAGAACAGTTTGTAATAGTACAGTGGTGGTAATTAAAAAACAGGCGTCGGTCTCCATGACTACAACAGAAACACAGATACAGCCCATATTTTATTTCTAATCCAAACCAACCAGTGCAGCTACACGAGTCTTCTGAGTTTTATATGGAATGATGAAGATGATGATGATGATGAAGGTAAAATAGTGGAGAATCTGAACTAATGCAGTTTTCTTTAGGGACTACTTTCTGTAGCTGCACTACACCCTGCAGCATGTATCCCTCCACCATTTTAATGATCTGGTTCTAAAAGCAGGTTCTAGAGCTGAACTCTTCTCAGAACTCTGGTAGAACCGTGTCTCAGGCATCAGGCAGCGTCTTCATCACCATTAGGTGAAGAACTTTCTGTGAGGAGCTTTTAGTAGAGCTTGATGTCCAGCTTGGTCAAGTTGGGTGTCCATCGAGCTCCAGTAGAAAATGACCTAAAATGCTGGTCCAGAGCTAAGCTGGTCAACCAGAACAGATGGCTCTCTTGTATGGGGTGTGTTTTCTCCTGGTTGACCAGGAGCTTTTCAACCACATTGAGCGTAAAAGACCAGCGTCCAGAGTCCATAAATAAGCATGTACTGTAACTGCAATAATAACTGCAGTGAATTACTAAGGCGGGCGTAGATCTCCAGGCCAGACTTTGGCCAGGCCGTATGAAGCCGTCTCCTCCTCTTCTCTTTTGAGCGTCTTAATAAATCCTTTAGACTCAGCGCCGCCTTGGAGCCCGGGAAGATAAAGCTGGAGAAAAAGAAACACAGACACAGCCGTCCTCTCATATGCTAAACAAGATCCAGCAGCAGCGAACAGGACGGGACAGGGCGCGAGGCTAATCTGGGAAAGAAAGTGAAGCTACTGCGTTTGGGTTTACATTATTCATAAAACAGAATGCACCAGTTTCTGCTATATTTTATTCATGGCTTTGCCCTCCTACAATAATGCTAGATGAACAAGTCAAAGAACCAGGGAGGAGCGCTGGAGCCCGAGCCGGAACAGGCCTGGGAAGGGCTTTCGGAGAGGGCCGTGGAGTGTGTTATTAAAAAATAAACAAAACACACCAAGGCCACGCTTACCTTTTTCTCTTATTGACCTCAGTTCGAAGGAAACCCCTGCGGGCTGTTTCTCACATACCCTCCGATCGCTCGTCTCCTAAACAACACTGCTATCTCGGCTCCCAAAGCGGAACACGCTGAGGAGAAAAGGAACGCTCCAATAGTTCCCCAGAAGCTCCTGCTTTCTTTCTTTCTTATTTTTATTAAAGGACCCATAGCATGGAAAACCGACATCTCCTCCTCACTTTAATGACATAAGAGGTGTGAACACTGCTAATGTGGCTTTCTTTCGTCCCATTCGTGGAAACTGAGCTGCAAAAACAGCCTGTTCTTAATCTCCTGCTTTTGTGACGTCACAAAGACTCAGACAGGACAGACAGTGGGTCCATCTGTGCGGTCCACAGCAACGTCCGCCCCGGCCCTAACCCGTTCATACTGAAGTAACGAGGACTGTTTCAGGCTGGCCTGCGCCTTGAATAAGGCCCAATACAAGCCCTGCCAATCAGAACAGAGCTCATTTACATGTGTCAGTCTTAAAGGCACAGTCTGATTCAGATTGGGAAATGTAATATTGGTGTAATAATGCATTGTTTTTGGTTCAGAGATCCCCACAAATGTTGGAAAAAAGTGGAGCTCAAGGTAACCGCCCTTTATACTACTTGTCCGAAAGTATCCAGACAGGCCTTCTAATTGGGCTTAATTGCACTCACAACTTGGATAACCTATGTAGTAAAGCACTGAAGAAGGTCTATAGGTGGTTACTGCACTGTGTATAGGCTATATATATATATATATGTGTGTGTGTGTGTGTGTGTGTGTGTATACAGTATAGACTGCATATGTATACGTACTGTAAATAGACTGTAGATTGTATGCACAGTTTAGTTTCTAAACAAATATACAATTTAATGCTCATTCATTTATGCCATATGTATTATTTTTAATGTTGGATCAATGGAAGGAATTACCAGTGAGAACTTACTGCATTTGCTATTAATTAATTAATTTAAAAATATATATATTTATTATTATATATATATATATATATATATATATATATATATATATATATATATATATATATATTATTTTTTTTCCTTTACCATTTGGACTATTTTTACCTAGCATGATCCATTTAACAAGTCAATAAACTAAATGAATCCTTTCGTATCTAGGTCACATCTTTTGAACAATGTTCAGCCCAGCAGGCCAGAGCTGACCTGGTGCATCAAACCCCAAACCTCCCTTTAATCGGCCGCTTTAATGAGCTACAGGCCTCAAAAAGCACCGACTCCAACGAACTGCCCAACTCTGGTCATTAGCATTGCCGCTAGCCTCGGATTGGCATTATTGTAGAGGTTTAGAGCTTTATTGAGCTGCATAAAGACTTAAGGACGTCTTTCCCCTGTGAGGGCGCTTCAATCGCCCAACCTTGGTGGGTTTTCTGACCGAGCTCGTCTGATGGCAGATCTGTCGAGCTACGTGCTTTTTCCTACGCCAAATTTTCAAAATTCGATCGCAATTTTATTGGGGTAGCAGCTGTGCTAGTTAGCTTCGCCTCGGCTGGAGTCTTCTTCCGTCTGTTTCCTTTTAGTAATTCCCGCCTTTTCAAGCCCACTTTAAAAAGAAGAACCCCATGAATTCCGACGCTCGCGCATGCGTACGTGCGACGGCAGCGGCTGCCGCACTAGCGAAAGATTGAGGCCCAGCCATCTGTTTGACCGTTTGTTTGGGGTACATTTGGATGCGCTCGGGGCTCTTTGTTGCGAAGAGCAGTGAAAACTCTTATAGTCGTGACGATTGGGTTGTTTTTACCTCCCCGCGGCTTCACACATCCTTTATCTCCTGAAGGACGTCGAGCCCATCTGCTTACAGAGCTCTTCGGCTGTGTTTATTTATACATTTGTAAAATTATTTTAATCAACAACTCACTCGGTCAGTCGGGGGATGAGACTGTGTGGTGCACATGAAGACAAGTCTTTAAATGTAAGATTTCCAATATACGCTACCTGTCCAAAAGTATGTGGACACCTGTTCCTCCAGTAATATTCTGAAATCAAGGGTATTTGCTGGGAGTCTGCTCCCCTCACGGCACTCACAGCATGCACTCTTCCTGAAAGGTTTTACAGTATATGTCGGAACATTGCTGTGACGAGAACTGAATTTGATTGCATCAGTACTTGACCTCACTGATGCCTGATGCATGTTGATTGATGATTAGTTCTGCTGCCACTGCAGCTCATCGCAAAGGTATATCACATCACAAGAGGAGCCAACAGCTCGATGCTGGGGGCTCTATACCCTTCTAGCCAAATTTAGGATTCTCTACAGACATATATGGCTCCTCTACACAAGGTTCTTTAAAGGTTCTTCAGTAAAGGCAGTGGCTGCGTATCAAACTAAGACAACTCGACAAATCATTTGGATACTTGAATGTGTTTTGCTTGGTTGAATAGTGCTTTACCTTTTGTAGATGGTTCTATGGAGGCACTTAAATAGGGTTCCACTGTTGTTACAAGTCAAAAAACCCGTTTTCTTTTTGGTTTAGAGTGTAGATATTCCCATTGCATTGGTCAGTGTCTTACTATGGACATTATAATGTACAGTACAAGCCTGTGTGTACAGAACAGTACAGAGGGTCTATGTCTGTATTCATTAATTATTAGAAGATTCAAAGGGGTGTCTGGATACTTTTGGACATGATGTGTAACAAAATCTGGAAAATGATGTGGCTTAAAACCGCTACAAAATCTGGATAATTGTCCAGCATTGAATACCGTCTGCCTAGAACACTGGATCTGATACAGCGCTATAGCTACGCAGTTATATGAATAATTAAACTGCGGTGTTATACTGTTCCATTAAAGCCTTCTATAAATACTGCTCTCGTTAGAGGCTACTGGCAGCTACGGTATAGCCCAGCCTGCAGTAACGATGCAATGAATTCCTCATAATATCTTTTCAACATGGGGCTTTTCTGCTGAGATTTGTGTTACTCCGCGAGTATTACATGGGGATTAATTCACTAAAGGCCACAATAGCCTCTCCAGTCTCTCTTTAGTACTTTAGCTCACAGTGCTGCTTGGTTGCACTTGGATGGCATAAGCACTGAAGAAAAGAGGGATAATGCATTTGCTTCATTACTCAGATGGATCAACACAGGAGAAGTGTATTAGAATGGGAGAAAGAGGAGGACACACCAGAGGGATTTATACAGGCCTGTGACGGCGGGGAGATTGAGACAATAGAAGATAAAAGGAGAAGAAATGACTATTGATTATGTATAAAGTGTATAAAGCTGTGTTTAAGAAGTGTGCATTTGCATTACTGACAAATGAACAGTTCATATTCATGGAGATTGTATAAACTAAGTATAAACTAACTTGATGGCGATGGTCAAAAGCCGATCTGCACCAAGAGCCCTTCCAGGGCCCTTCCACTCACAGCATGCACTCTTCCTGAAAGGTTTTACAGTATATGTCGGAACATTGCTGTGACGAGAACTGAATTTGATTGCATCAGTACTTGACCTCACTGATGCCTGATGCATGTTGATTGATGATTAGTTCTGCTGCCACTGCAGCTCATCGCAAAGGTATATCACATCACAAGAGGAGCCAACAGCTCGATGCTGGGGGCTCTATACCCTTCTAGCCAAATTTAGGATTCTCTACAGACATATATGGCTCCTCTACACAAGGTTCTTTAAAGGTTCTTCAGTAAAGGCAGTGGCTGCGTATCAAACTAAGACAACTCGACAAATCATTTGGATACTTGAATGTGTTTTGCTTGGTTGAATAGTGCTTTACCTTTTGTAGATGGTTCTATGGAGGCACTTAAATAGGGTTCCACTGTTGTTACAAGTCAAAAAACCCGTTTTCTTTTTGGTTTAGAGTGTAGATATTCCCATTGCATTGGTCAGTGTCTTACTATGGACATTATAATGTACAGTACAAGCCTGTGTGTACAGAACAGTACAGAGGGTCTATGTCTGTATTCATTAATTATTAGAAGATTCAAAGGGGTGTCTGGATACTTTTGGACATGATGTGTAACAAAATCTGGAAAATGATGTGGCTTAAAACCGCTACAAAATCTGGATAATTGTCCAGCATTGAATACCGTCTGCCTAGAACACTGGATCTGATACAGCGCTATAGCTACGCAGTTATATGAATAATTAAACTGCGGTGTTATACTGTTCCATTAAAGCCTTCTATAAATACTGCTCTCGTTAGAGGCTACTGGCAGCTACGGTATAGCCCAGCCTGCAGTAACGATGCAATGAATTCCTCATAATATCTTTTCAACATGGGGCTTTTCTGCTGAGATTTGTGTTACTCCGCGAGTATTACATGGGGATTAATTCACTAAAGGCCACAATAGCCTCTCCAGTCTCTCTTTAGTACTTTAGCTCACAGTGCTGCTTGGTTGCACTTGGATGGCATAAGCACTGAAGAAAAGAGGGATAATGCATTTGCTTCATTACTCAGATGGATCAACACAGGAGAAGTGTATTAGAATGGGAGAAAGAGGAGGACACACCAGAGGGATTTATACAGGCCTGTGACGGCGGGGAGATTGAGACAATAGAAGATAAAAGGAGAAGAAATGACTATTGATTATGTATAAAGTGTATAAAGCTGTGTTTAAGAAGTGTGCATTTGCATTACTGACAAATGAACAGTTCATATTCATGGAGATTGTATAAACTAAGTATAAACTAACTTGATGGCGATGGTCAAAAGCCGATCTGCACCAAGAGCCCTTCCAGCTTCAAGTACGGCTCGGCTCGACCCGCCATCCTTTAAGATCCACGGAAGACGAGCGTCCAGACTTTTTACTGTCCTGCACCGAAGTGGTGGAACGAACTTCCCCTGGGTGTCCAACGCTCGCTGTCCTCAAACCCAGACTGAAGACCCTCCTCTTCTGAGAGGACTTGGGTGAAGAGTAGAGTATTATGGTCTCCATATTGACTTGTGTTTAGTAGAGTCTAAGATTAGAGGATCTGAATTTTAGTCTATTAAACTAGCTGAGCTTCTTCTTCAGTAAACAGTGAAGCTCTTCTGTAAGAACTCTGGAGAAAAGCGTCTGCTAAATGCTGTAAATGTAAATATAAGTCTAATTCTAAAAGCTAACGTTTTTAAAGAACTCTCCCACCGCTCTGGCGGCTTTTTCTGACATTTTTGCGGTGCTGTTCTCCCACACTGCATGTAACATCGGTTACATCGCTGGTGTCCTCCAAACCGTTCCAGACTCTTGAAGGGTCCTTCGCTTTGGAACAGCCGTCTATGACGTAGCGGCCGAGAAATGCTGCCTAAGCTTTGGGGCACAGCTTGTGTCTTGTTTAAGCCCCGCCTTCTCACCTCCACTATTGGTCTAGATGTACCAGCATCTACACCAACCACCAGTCAAACTGCTTCCCACTACAGCCTCTGAAATGCAAGCTCATTAAAAAGTCACATGGGTGTGCTGTGCTGGGCCTGTTGTGTCAGTTTGTTGGGTGATTTCCACATTGCTGGCTGGTTTTAGGCCGGTAGCTGGGCTACTGACTGCCATAGCAACCCTCTAGCCAAAGGGTCAGTCTTCAGTGTTCATTAGCAGGTCCTGAGATACTATAAAACTGTAACAGATGTTCTAACAGTGGTTATAAGAGGTTACAGGCTCATAGTCTGGATAAATATCTTTGATACTTTGTGTAATATTTCATAAATATCAGTGTTTTTCAGTCCTATGGACTTGCAAGCGAGGTCCAGTCTCCAGCTCTGAGTCTGCTGCCGCTGACCTCTCTACAGAACTCCATTAAAATGAACAATCTCATTACCATGCATTTCTTATAAACACATTTGATCATAGGTGTGTTCTCCGGTGTTTCTGGACCCCTGCTGAGTCTGCAGCTGTCAAAGGCACACAAACAAACACACATACACACACACACACACACACGCACACGCACCATCAGCGCTCCTGATGTGGCATTACGTCTCTCGCCATCACTCTCTTCACCCTGCGGCGAGAGCACAGGTACGGCACACAGACCCACTTCATTAAAACCCGGCTCACGCCACCGAGAACCCCTAAACAATGGGTCAACAAGCAACACACACACACACTCATGCATGCCTGAACACTCTCAAAATAATTTACCCCTAAATATTCTATAAAATACACAACCAGAGCAGAGCGACAGGACTTACACACCTGGGTTTAGAGAGACGTCTATATCTGACAGGTTTAAAGGGCCCATGTCATGAATACCAGAGGGTGCGTCCCAATTCTGTGCTATTCTATGAGTATAGCACTGTATAGACAAAATATTGGGGCAATATATTGGGACACCTGCACATTCACTATGAATTTCTTCTAAGTTCAAGGACTTAAAGAGTTTCTCCTGCTCTACTGTCCAGAGAAGAAGACTTTCTACTAGATTTTGGAGGAGCATTGCTGTGAGGATTTGATTGTATTCTGCAAAAAGAGTGTTAATAAGGTCAGGATGTTGGATGATGATGATGATCACCACCCCACCTCATCATTCTCAACTCCCCAACTCATCCCATCCAAAAGTACTGGATGGAGCTCCTCCACCATCATTCCAGAGAACACAGTTCCTCCACTGCTCCTCAGCTCCTCAATGCTGGGGGGCTTTATACCCCTCTAGCCCACGCCTGGCATTAGCTGTGAACAAAGCGTTTCACACCAAACCCATCAGACCCGCACTCTGAATGACTCTTCTGTTCTAATAATGCAGGGAATTTTTAAAATATGGTGGAATTCCCCTTTCATTTTTAAAGATTACATTCCCCACGTTCTCTCTTTGAAAGTTTTGATCATTACTCACATCTTCCTCCCAATAAACGTATCGTCATGTTTTATGAATGCCGCTCCGCTGCACTTTTTGCATACCGACCAGCAGAATCATGAATTATAAAGCTGCTTTTTAAAGACCCTCAGGGAACGAGCAGGTGGGTCAGTGATATTTCCTCACTTGCTCCTCCACTGGGGTCCGTCGGGTCAGAGGAACGAGCATGAGGGGCAGAGTAAAGGTAAAGAATACTCAATCTGTGAAGCTCCAGCACTGTTGACTTTCTAATGGAGAGTTATTTTACTCTGGTTTTAATTAGGAGGAGATGTTAATGTTTTAACCTCCAGGCTATCGGGTACGTTCTGGTCTGATGTCCAGCGACAGTCTGTCAAGTGAGGACAGTGAAGGAGTCCAAATACATAACGACCCATTCATTTACTGCAATTTGTCTTTAGACAAAGAGAGAGAGAGAGAGAGAGAGAGAGAGAGAGAGAGAAAGAGAGAGAGAGAGAGAGAGAGAGAGAGAGAGAGAGCAATGATTGAAATATATATATATATAATGTATAACTTATTATAGATTATAGATGGATAAAAAGCTACATTCATATAATAGAACTGTGTGAATTAAGATTTGTTTTGGATGTTTTATGTAGTTCAAACAAACATTTGTTGCTATGGTATCCCAGGTGGTTGCTATGAATTGCTGTGTTGTTGCTAAGTGGTTGTTAGGGGGTTGATATAGTATCTTGGGTTCCCAAGTTGTTTGCTATAGCATTTCTATTCGGTTGCTATGGTATCCTAGGTGGTTGCAAAGGTGTTGCTAAGTGGTTCTAGGAGGTTGCTATAGTGTTGCTAGGTAGTTGCTATAACCAAGTACATAAACAGTTACTAAACAAGTGATCATCTTTGATTATTGATTATTGATATGGCAGTTGTCTCATGTTAACAATAGTACAAAAGAAACACAACATTTTCCTTTGGAGTCTTAGTTACAGTAGCAGTGTGTGAAACTACCTCCACCATGTTTGGAAGCTATACTTTAGCCTGGCTAGCTCTCACTATGAGCTGAAGCTGATCTGCTTCTAAACGGTGCTCTATTACGTCACCTATAGGAGATAATAATCACATAATATAGGAGTGAATTCTGGGACGTCTACACACACCTCAGTCATCACACACACTCACCATGAGAATGGTTAAATGATGGTGCAGACACAGTCTGCCGGGGAATCTGCAGGGGGGATATCCGTCCAGGAGGAATCCAGGAGGATCAGATCTAGACATTGTTACAGTCACGGCTGAATATAAGTAAACACTGGTAAGTGTTTATTCTTTGAGAATACACAACACAAACACCCTGAGTTTATTAAACAGGCTGCCGTCTGTGCACACTGTGTCAGCACTGGCCTGTTCTGGCCTGTAGGAGGGGCTGTAGAGTCACTAATCCAGCTGTATCCCTCCGTTCATTCAAATCTGCTTCATTCCAGGGCAGTGCTGACAAACTCGCAGTCACGCCACGCATTAGGAGCGTGAAAACAAGTTAGAGATGAAACAGGTGTGTCCCTGCGGTGAAGAGTAGGCTACACTTGTCCTCAGGTAAACTTTATCTGCCAGAGAAGGAGAACAAGGGTCTGGGGAGGTTCTGGTAAAAGCACAAAGCTGGGCTTGATCCCTGCTGTCTCTGTCCGGCCTGTTTTTCTCTGTCTCAGGCTGATAAGGCCGCTCACGCTGAGCAACAACACACAGAGCTGGGCTCAGTTAAAGACATCCACTGTGTGTCCAAAAGTTTGTGGACATCCCTTTTAATTAATGCATTTAGCTAATTAAGTAGCAACGACACTTTGACGACACTAGTCACTTTAAATACACTCTGCTGCTACCTTCTCCATTTACTGATTCTCTCTGTATTTTATTTTCATTTTTACATATATTTTTATATATTTATGTATATTTTATTTATTTAAGTACTGCTGTCTGGGTAAAACTGGGTCCTTGGGTACCACAATTTCGTTCCACCCCATGTACCACATGTGATGCGAATGACAATAAAGTCTCCTTGAATCCTTGAATCCTTGAATCCTTGAAGTTGCATTCATTGCTGACACAGATGTGCAAATGCACACACACATACACACGGCTTGTCTAGTCCCTGTAGAGAAGTATAGGTCAATAAAATAGGACTCTCTGGAGCAGATCAACATGAGCCTATTGGCACCATGCCATGGGCAGCATTGAGCTGTGGAGCAGTGGAAGAGCTGTGTTCTCTGGAATGATGGTGGTGCTCCATCCTGACCTCACTAACGCTCGTGTAGCTAAATGCAATCAAATTCTCACAGCAATGCTTCTCCAAAATCTAGCAGAACGTCTTCTTCTCTGGACAGTAGAAGCAGGATAAACTCTTTTAATAACCTTGATTTCAGAGAAAGAAAAACAATTAATAAGAAGCTGTCCCAATACTTTTGTCAAAGTTGTGCAGCCTAGCATCGTAGCAGTGTAAATGTTCTTTTTACAATGTTAAGGTTCTTCCTGCTCGTCTCTTTTACCAAAGAGGTTCTTTATGGAACCAAACATGGTTCTTCTATGGCGTCCCTCAAGCAACCCCTTGTAGCACCTTTATTTTTTAGGAGTGCACATCACAGAGCGGTCCTTCAGTCGTCAGCACTGATGTTTTATTCATGTGAAGATGATGTATACAGTTTAATCAAATTCAACACACTACTGTTTTTAGTGAGGTTGCCATGGAAACGTGTGAGTACTCTGGATTTATGTACAGAGAGAAGTGATGCCGGTGTGGTGACTGTGGTGGTCCCCCTGCTGAGCACTCTCTCCCCCAGTTACCGCGATCTTAACACTGAGGTCAGTTCCAAGACGCTGGGCTCAGATCTGTCCTGTCCTGACCATGAAGTTACTCTGCCCATTCATCCAGCATTATATACAGTCCTGTGCAGAAGTTTTAGTCCCCTGTGCAAATCAGAGTGTGAACCTGCTGACACTTCTACAGAAGGTGGTGGAGGTTCTCCATCACTGTGTTCATCATTAGAACATCTCTAGAGTTCTCCTCAGATCAACACCTGGTTTGGTGGTAAATCAGGGCTTAATGATGGGAAATCAGGTGAGCTGCTGCTGCTGCTGCTGCTGCTGCTGATGGAGGTGAACACATCCTCCACGCTGTGCTGGCTGGACTGGGGGGCGTCCAGGAGAACCCTGGAGGAACCGAGCTCTGTTCTTCAGACTAGCTCACCGACAAGATCTCACTACTTTCTTTCTTCAGAATGAGAAGCTCTCGTTTCTCCTGTTTACTGGATTTATGTTCAGCTGCATCTGTTCTGATGAGATCTGGAGCTTCTACAGTAGAAACTCTCTCACAGCTGAGAGACGGGGGGTAGAGTGATGAGATTAGGGGACCAGAACTTCTGCACAGTACTGTATCTGTATATATATATATATATATATAATGGCTGTATATATCTCTGGACAAGCTCGGTCAGCTGTTTATCAGTAATTACAGCTGACCAGCAGAGTGATTATCTTTGACTGACAGAGAGAGGCTGGCTGTCTGCTGGTGTGAGTTATGGTTTATACAGCCTACAGTATAATGATCTATTCAGTCTCTCCTCCGACGGTAATTTGTCAGCGTTTCTGTCACATTAATGGCGCTTGCTCTGTGTTCTTCTGAAGCCTCTCTGGAAAGTTCAGAAGTAGTAAAGGCAGAGAGTCGTGCTGGGGTTATTTATAGGGGAGTGCTGAGCGTGTAATTCATACTGATCCTCCTAAAGCAAACTGTGCTTTACTGATTGCTGTTCAGAGAGGAAATAATCATTGGTAAATGAATTTTGTGTTTTAGAAGAACGATTACTTGTTTTAATAGGAAGGATGTCGGAGACAACAAAGAAAAATCTGATATATTTAATTGAGTAAGTTAGACAATAAAATAGCATTGTATACTCCATATATATATATATATATATATATATATACAGTGCATCCGGAAAGTATTCACAGCGCTTCACTTTTTCCACATTTTGTTAGGTTACAGCCTTATTCCAAATTGTATTAAATTAATCTCTTTCCTCAAAATTCTACACAAAATACCCCATTATGACCATGTGAAAAAAGTTTTCTTGAGAGTTCTGAAAATTTATTAAAATTAAAAAACAAAGAAATCATATTTACATAAGTATTCACAGCCTTTGCTTAATACTTTGTAGAACCACCCTTGGCAGCAACTACAGCCTCAAGTCTTTTTGAATATGATGCCACAAGCTTGGCACACCTCTCTTTAGGCAGTTTTGCCCATTCTTCTTTGCAGTACCTCTGAAGCTCCATCAGGTTGGATGGGAGACGTCTGTGCACGGCCATTTTCAGATCTCTCCAGAGATGTTCAATCGGATTCAAGTCTGGGCTCTGGCTGGGCCACTCCAGGACATTCACAGAGTGGTCCTGAAGCCACTCCTTTGAGATCTTGGCTGTGTGCTTCGGATCGTTGTCCTGCTGAAAAATGAACCGTCGCCCCAGTCTGAGGTCAAGAGCGCTATGGAGTAGGTTTTCATCCAGGATGTCTCTGTACATTGCTGCATTCATCTTTCCCTCTATCCTGACTAGTCTGGCAGTTCCTGCTGCTGAAAAACATCCCCATAGCATGATGCTGCCACCACCATGCTTGACTGTAGGGATGGTATTGGCCTCGTGATGAGCAGTGCCTGGTTTCCTCCAAACATGACGCCTGGCATTCACACCAAAGAGTTCAATCTTTGTCTCATCAGACCAGAGAATTTTGTTTCTCATGGTCTGAGAGTCCTTCAGGTGCCTTTTGGCAAATTCCAGACGGGCTGCCTTGTGCCTTTTACTAAGGAGTGGCTTTCGCCTGGCCACTCTGCCATACAGGCCTGATTGGTGGATTGCTGCAGAGATGGTTGTCCTTCTGCAAGGTTCTCCTCTCTCCACGGAGGAACGCTGGAGCTCTGACAGAGTGACCATCGGGTTCTTGGTCACCTCCCTGACCAAGGCCCTTCTCCCCCGATCGCTCAATTTAGATGGCCGGCCAGCTCTAGGAAGAGTCCTGGTGGTTCCAAACTTCTTCCATTTACGGATGATGGAGGCCACTGTGCTCAATGGGACCTTCAAAGCAGCAGAAATGTTTCTGTATCCTTCCCCAGATTTGTGCCTCGAGACTATTTTGTCTCGGAGGTCTACAGACAATTCCTTTGACTTCATGCTTGGTGTTTGCGCTCTGACATGCAGTCAACTGTGGGACCTTATATAGACAGGTGTGTGCCTTTCCAAATCATGTCCAATCAACTGGATTTACCACAGGGGGACTCCATTTAAGCTGTAGAAACATCTCAAGGATGATCAGTGGAAACAGGATGCACCTGAGCTCAATTTTGAGCTTCATGGCGAAGGCTGTGAATACTTATGTAAATGTGATTTCTTAGTTTTTTATTTTTAATAAATTTTCAGAACTCTCAAGAAAACTTTTTTCACATGGTCATAATGGGGTATTTTGTGTAGAATTTTGAGGAAAGAGATTAATTTAATACAATTTGGAATAAGGCTGTAACCTAACAAAATGTGGAAAAAGTGAAGCGCTGTGAATACTTTCCGGATGCACTGTATATATATATATATATATATATATATATATATATATATATATATATATATATATATATATATACATACTCCATATTCTCAGTGTCACAGCAGCAAAGGGATAGCAAGACACTCGTAGACACAAAACGTAGATAAATTACCACAATATACAATATATATAAATAATAGAAGTAAAATAATTATAATATTAATATTTAAGCCATATTAAAGTGTGTTTTTGTATACAGTATAATACCAGTAATATTAGCTGTGTAAGATGTGAAATATATGTTTTTACTTTTTAGTTGTTTTTGGCATTGTATCAGAATTGTATGATAAATGGACCAATAGAAATGCTCCAAAATGACATGTAATAAAATCTATATATACACTTTATATGTCTTATTATGAATAATATAGAATTACACTACACTACATTATCACTATCATTATCACTACATCATTTTTTGTATTTTCTGTAAATATAAAACATTTGGCAAGGAATATTAAAAATAAGCTTTTGTAAGTAATGGAAAATTAATTAAATAATGAAATAAATAATTATTCCTTATGAAATTAGGTTTTATTGATTTATATTTTTATATGTATTAAATTAGGTGTCAGATGTTTTACACATGTCATTTATTGATTTTTTTTCATAAGGTGAGATCAGATTGTGTATTAAGCCTGGATAACTGTGTGTCTGCAGGGTCTGAGCTTTATGAGCTGTTCAGTCTGCCGTTCCCAGACGTGGAATCTGCGAGGTCTGCGTTTCGTAAAGCTAAACTCTGAGTTAAAGAGCGTGTTTCCGCTCTGCACTCCTGAGAGTGTCCCTGAATCAGCCCGAAATAGAAGTGTGTCTGCGCACCCCGCTGTGAGCTCAACACACACTTCAGCTCAGCAGAGCCTGATGGCACAAATACTGGTTGCAGATTACAGAGAGGAGGACAACAAAGCACTGAGACGTTCAGCACAGGACACACAGGACACAGCGGTCAGCACCCACTGGTAAATGTTTCTGGAAGATTATTTTAATTAGAAGGGATTTATAATTCATTTATATTAATTTTCCAAAATATTACTAAAACATTGAAACCCCCCCCCCCCATATGTTTTTTATTAAAACAAATAAAAAGAGAAAAAGAGAAGAAGAAGTGGAAATAAAACCATTTCCATTTTTTTAAATAATTTATTTACCCTATTTTTCTACCCAGTTTGGAAGACCAATTACCTAATCAAGTCTAGCACACGTCTCCTCCGACACAGGTGAGGTCAGCCAACTGCCGCTGATGCAGCATCACTAGATATCCAGCGCGCTCGGAGGAAAGCTCGGTCCCCCATCTGCGATACAGCGGCTAGCAGACGCCTGTGCCGACCAACATTCCTGTGGGGAGGAAGTTCCGTCAACCCACCCTGGACCCCTACCTGTATGTAGGAACGTGTGTATGTGTGTTTTGCTTTGGTTTTAAATGGTTAATTTTCATGTTTGTTATGTTTGTCGGACCCCAGGAAAAATAGCTGCTGTTGAGATAGCAGCTAATGGGGGTCCGAATAACACAACAAACAAACCAACAATAAACCACCGCAAACAGCCTCCTCACAGCAATGTTCAAACAACGAGTATAAAGCTTATACTACGAAGTAGAGGTGATGACTACTGCACTGTGTTCATCCATGCACTCCCCTGCAGTTCGGTTCACTCCATCATTAAGAGTTAATGTGTAAATCTGCCCGGAGCGGACTGTCCTCACACACTGAGTGACCAAGCAAGAAGGAGACTAGTGTGGGAGGACACTAAGACACCTAGGACCTGCCAGTACCATGCCTCACCAATCCAGCCTCAGACCAAAGATACCTCCTATATATATATATATATATAATATGAGGACTATGAGAACTGAGTTGGTCACCACCACAATAACACACACTGGAGGATGTGCTGGAGTGTGAGATATTGGCACAGGCCTGCTGATCTACTTCTACTGATCTCCCCCAGCTTTGTAACTACAGCCACAGCACACCCTTGCCACAATCCACAAATCCACAGTGTAGCAGGACATACTTTACTCAGATGGAAATGACGTACAGCTTTGAACAGAGTGTATTGTGAGCGTGCGGGGTGTGTAAGGCTGATTGCATTAACGCAGAAACAGTGGTTCCTTTCACAGCCTGCTGCTCGTGTATTTGTATAGACTCGCTGAGAGTGATCTTCAGTGGCTTAAGAGAAGCAGCTTCTGTAGTGTTTCATTTTCAGGCAGTTAAGCTCATTGTCTGTGTGGTTGTGTGTGTGTGTGTGTGTGTGTGTGAGTGAGTGTGTGTGAATGCATCAGCTGCTGCAGTGCGAAATTTCTAATCTGAGGCTGAGCATGAATCCGGATGAGAGCGGGTGTGCAGTTCTCCAGAGGGCTGAGAAGTTCACTTCCACGTCAGGCCGTGTGGCCTTTCTGCTCGGCGGGTTTCTTGACCACTTTAATGTTATTTTTAGTCAGAATTAGGGCTTGGAGTGGGGCTGAAACCCAGGCTGGAGTGGAAAACGGACTGTTCCCCAAAGTTCCGAATGAAAGGAGCGTGATGTGGTACAGTGTGTTAAAGCTGTGCACTCTCCAGCTCTATACTATCTCCATTTTTACCATTTTTTAATTTTCTCCATGGTTTGGATCCTGCAGCTGCCTCAGCTGTGTGCACTGTGTAGATAATTGTAGATGAATAGACCAAAATAAATAATGGATAATGAACAGACCAATAGAAATGCTCGTATATAACTCTCATTTTACATTAACTTAAAATTTAACATTTAAATTTCATTTTAAGTTACATAAAGATGATTTTTTAACCTTCTCCTGTAAAGTCACCATTTTGGAGATACATGTTTTTTATTAGACAGTGACAATATGCAAAGTAACCTGCCAAAACAACCTGATTTTAATTCACTGTGTCTGTGATTACACAAAAACACATGTCTTTTTGAATGTGTCTGCGTCCGAATACTTTCTGCGACCTGTCTTCTCTCCATGATTCTGCTGATCTGAATCTCTTGACTGAGCTGACCAGCAAATGGATCCACACGAGTACGAGATCAGCAGAATCTAGGAGAGGACGTTTCGGGAAAGCTTCAGTAGACTGGCCTAAAAACTACCTCACTAGACTGAGAGATCATTAGACTGCCTACACCCCAGGGGTAGCATCCCCTAGTGGTTCTCATAAGAAATACCAGTGAACACTAGCAGCAGGTCATCATGGTCTGAGATGCTGTACCTACCTTGAACTTCTACCAGCCACGAGGACAGCTGTAGCTCTACCACTGTGTACTCCTGTAGTGCACTTCCCATGGTCCTTCATGGTCTGACTGCTCCATTACTTCGAGATAGGCAACTTTCCCTCGTCTTCGTCGTTCCGCCGTCGCCCCTCATCTCCATTCCGGGCGCATTTCTCCCGAGAGACGGGAATGGGATGAGTTGACACTAGCACAGCGCTATGCATGAGCATGTAGGCCGCCTTTGATAACACACTGATAGACTGTGTCTGTGAACGCGAGCGTGTGGACGAGACACCCAGAGGCAAAAGCACACACACACACTGCTGATTAGACGGGCGGTCGCAACGCAGGGAGATTTCTCATTTGGGCGTGTGCAGCAGGGGGTCTTTGAGTTCCACACACACTCGTTCTTTGAGCCCCACACACTCTTTGAAGGCGTCTTCCCCCTGTAATCAAACGCGGTGGAGATTGGCGCTCGCTAGCCAAGGTGAGAGCAGGCCCGTTTCTCTTGGTTCTTCTCGTTCGGAGCACGTAGCTGGACACATATGAAAGTGGCCTTGGTGTGTTATTGTTGCTGCAGTAAGAAATATGAAGTGTTGCGTCTTTATTTTCTACATGTTCACCCTAAAACCCCCTATGTATATATCAGCGCTGTCATATTCGTCATGAAATTCTGACCCAGTGTAAAGAACAACTGCCCGATTCACATTATGCCAAACATTGAAAAATACAAGGTTTTTGCAGGACAGCGTTGATATATGGTGAGTATGGTTAGATGTTAATCCAGAGGATAATTGTCTTTACTGTAGATGCCCACTGTCTAGCACAGAGTGCAGCTTCCTGGACTAGGGTTGGGGCCTGGAAGTTTAGACCAATCAGAAGAAGATCTGCACCCTTTGTCCTCATCATACTAAAAACCATCTCCAAGAAGAACATATCTTTGGTCACTGGATCATTGGGACACCTGCTTATTCACTGTTTCTTCTATAATAAAGGGTATTACAAAAATGTTTATAGTCAGGATGTTAGATGTCCACTTCAGGACCTCATCTCCAAAAGTACCACCATCATTCCAGAGAACACAGTTCTTCCACTGCTCCACAGCTCCTCAATGCTGGGGGGCTTTATACCCCTCTAGCCCACTTCTTCTCTACAGGGACTAGACAAGCTGTGTGTGCATTTGCATTTCTGTGTCAGCAATGGGTGCAACTTAAAGTAGCCAAATGCCACTGCGTGTCCACAAATATTTGGACATATTGTGAACTTCAGGCAGTAAACGTGTGCTTTACCGACTTCTAACCTCAAAAATGTTCAATTTCAGTCAGTATTCCAGCCTGATCATCATCCTGAGACTTCACTAATTAAAGCTATTAGTGATTTGAATAGGTACAGACTCTGAAAAAATCATTTAAAAAATATGAATGTTGGAGTAGATAGCTGTGAGACAAGCCATCCCTCATTTCACCCTCAAACATCACATTAGTCATTTTTCCATTCACAGGTTCATCAGACTCATTAAGCCCAGCTGTTAAGGTTTCATGATCCAAAAATGATTACACATACTCACGGGTCAGTTTGACCTGAATCATAACAACAGGGTTAAAACTTGAGAACTTTCAGATCAGGAGTTGTCTGATCCGGTAACACTGCTCTTTATTACTCTAATTTAATCTTCTTTAATGTCTTCTCTTATAAATCTGTGAGTTAATTGAGTTTTTATTTCTCCATCTGTTTGCCATTTCGCTTTGATTTATCTCTGTATTTACCCTGCGACGGACCGGTCTCTGGTCCAGGGGATAATCCTGCCTTGTGACCCATTATTCCTGGTAGGCTTCAGAAGCAGAACCATGACCAGGAAGAAGTGGATAGGAAGATGGGTGGATGGATGAATCTTTGGTTTTTGTGCAGATGCTGTTCATATAGTTTTGCTGAAGTTGTGTGTAAACGGACATTGAGCTGAGCGTTGACGGTGCCAGTCGGGCCTCCCTGGTCATGTGGTTCTACAGTCATGATGTTGGTTCGGTGATAGTTCTGTGAAGTGAGTTTGGAGGGGACCGGTCTGGATTCCTCTTTCTTTTTCCACCCTACTTTTAGATTAGCCAATTACCCAACTCACTCGTTAGTGCTCTCCAGGCCCTAACGTTGTTCTCTCTCAGGCTCTGGCTGCTGATGGCAGACTGTGTAACCTTAATGGGAATGGGCCCTGTGTGTAGCCCCCCTGGGTAAGGTCCTTAAAGTGCTCCTCTGTGCTGTGCAATTGCACTTCCCTCGGCTCGCCTCGCCTCGGACCGCACTGAGGACGTGCCTGGTGTTTTGCTGATTCCTCCCACCTGTCTCTGAGGCATCAGCAGCTCTGTTTCCAGTTGGTGGGAGTTTGAAGAAGCTTAGGCCTTTAATGACGGGTTGTTGCTGAATTAGTTGCTTTTCCCAGCGGCATCAAATCAGCGCGCTGAAATCTGTTCAGCTTCTGTCCCTCATCAGAATTCCACCGGCTCTCAGCAGAGCGGCCATAATGTGACCAATGGGCAAACAAATCTGTTCGACGGCCGCCTTATGTTTCCTTAACTGAGGTCAGAAAACAAATCGGGTAGTTTTCATTTCTGAGCATGTGGCGCCCAATTTCGCTTTTTTACGATTATTTCTGAAAGCAGGTCACATCTGCTCACCGCCGTCCGTCCGTCCACGCCACGGGCACTGCCGTCCTCTCCGGGGTTTTTACAGTCAGCGCTGAATTAGCACAAAAGTTACTTTTCAGCTGCAACGGAGAGAGAGAGAGAGAGAGGCAGAGAGAGAGAGAGAGAGAGAGAGAGAGAGAGAGAGAGAGAGAGAGAGAGGCTGAGAGAGAGAGAGAGAGAGAGAGAGAGAGAGGGAGGCAGAAACGGGGAGAGAGAGAGAAAGAGAGAGAAGGAGAGAGAGAGAGAGAGAGAGAGAGAGAGAGATTGAAAGGAGAAGAGAGAGAGAGAGAGAGAGAGAGAGAGAGAGAGAGAGAGAGAGAGAGAGAGAGAGATTGAAAGGAGAAGAAAGAGAGAGAGAGAGAGAGAGAGAGAGAGAGAGAGAGGCAGAAGGGGGCAGTTAGAGAGAGAGGGACAAGAGGAAATTAAGGGGCAAAGTGAAAGGGACACCAGAAAGATGGAGACAGAAAGCAAAAGGGAGAGAGGACACAGGGAGAAAGAAGAACGGAGACATACAAGAGAGAAAATGAGAAGGACAGAGCCACAGAACAAAAGAGAGAGAAAAAAGAACGTGGAGAGAAGAAAGAGAGAGAGAGAGAAGATGAACAAGGAGAGAGAAACAGAGCGAGAGAGGGAAGTGAGAAGGACAGCCAAAGACGAAAGGGAGAGAGAGGATAAAGAGGAACAAAGAGACAAAGGGAGATGAAAGGGAGAGTAGAGAGATAGAAAGGGAGACAGAGTGACAACAAGGATAGACAGAGAGAGAGAGAGAGAGGAGAGGAGAGAGAGAGAGAGAGAGAGAGAGAGAGAGAGAGAGGTGTAGAAGGAAAATGAGGCTGAAAGCTGACCCTCGTTGTGTCCTTGTCACAGTGTGTGTTAAGAAGCTGCAGGACGATGAGTTTTACCTGAGTCAGGTAATCGTTACTAACCCAATTTCACCTCCATGCAGCAGATTATTGGGCGAGGCAGAAGCGAGAGCAGAGATGAATGTGAATTCCACTTATGAAATGTGTGTGAGAGAGTGTGCGTGTGAGAGAGTGTGTGTGTGTGTGTGTGAGAGTGTGTGTGTGGAGTATTGATTGTTGGCCATCAGTGACCCTCTCTCTGTTAGAGTAATGGCTTTATAATCTGATGTCTACATTCACTCCTGCTTTGGTTAGCAGCAGGACTGCTCACACACACACACACACACACAAACACACACACACACACACAAACACACACACACACACACACACACACAAACACACACACACACACACAAACACACACACACACACACATATTACATAAAATCCATAAGAAACATTACACTTAGCTTTACTTCTCCCAATTCTACATTACAGTATTTAATATGCAGTCTAACAGTGATGATGTCACCATGACAGTTTATTACCCAGTTTTACATTTACATTTACGAGTTTTACCTCAAACTCTCCATACCTTGATGATAGGATCAATGCGTAGAGGCCACACCTCCTTTCAACTCCCATGGAGCTTCATTTTCAGCATTTAGCTGACTCTCTTATCCAGGGCGACTTACATGGCTACACTTGTATCTCAGAGTTGGGCCAATGTAGTGTTAGGAGTCTTGCCCAAGGACTCTTATCGAACCCCAGTCTCCCACATGGTGTGGAAGCTCACTGGCAGGTCGTGGTGTTATCTGTTGCGCCACACCAACCACAGCTGAAACATATGGAGTCATATGGAGCACCACAGTGTTGTGGTTCGTAACTCTGCTGCTGTTCAAGCGAAGTTCTCCTCTTCCCTCAGTTCCTGTGACTTCCTACTCCAAAAATGACACCTTCAACCGTGACTGTCTGAAAAAAGCCTTCTGGTGGAATGTTTTATGGTCAGATAAGACATAGACTGTGCTGTCTGGCCACAATGTCAGGCTTGGAGGAGTAAAGGTAAGACATTTGACTTACAAAGCAATGGTGGTGGTAGCATGATGCTCTGGGGCAGGGGATACATTGCACACAGTGCCTGGAATACATTCCTGGACATGATCTCAAATCTACTGAGGTACAGAGTCTTGTTCTTCCCTGCTCTCAATGTTAATAATAATTAAACAACACAAAGGAATGTGTAGGGGAGTGGGTACACCAGGACCAGAACCAGAACCAGGACCAGGACCAGGACAGGGAACCTGTGTACTGAGGCAGGAGATCACTCTGTAGCTGCCTCGCAACCCTGATCAGCTAATCCAGTGCTCCAGAGTTCAATGCCAGGGGCTTTATATCCCTCTGACCAATGCTTAGCATTGGGCATGATGACCTTAGGCTCATAAGCATCCCGTTCTATTGATCTTGACTGATCTTAAAAGCCAACATAGGATCAAACCGGCTGGCTGTCTTACAAAGACCAGAATGATACAATGTAAAGATCTCTATTTGGACACATGGTTGTTTGTCAGGCTGTCTTTGTCACCATCCTATCTCTACAACCTGGGGCACCTATAGATGTCATATCCCTCAAGTCTCTAGAGAATTCCAATATATGCTATCTTCAGCACATTCTGGGAGTCACCTTGTGTGTCTCACACCAAAATAGCAAAGACAGCTGCAGAAATATTGAGGCAGTGATCACAGACCAGCACCAATTTTACTGGGTTGAGGTTTGGACACAGTACATACAGGTAGGTATACAATCAACTGCAGCATTGTTGTAAGAGTCTGGAGGATGTCCCCGCTGATTATGACACTTGAGAATGGGGCAGTCAAACTACAGAAAGAGAGAAAAGGTCGAAAAAGCATCTCCAGAGCACATTAACTGGAAAACAGCCACGTACAGTGTCTTCCGTAATGTTTGGGACAAAGACAGACTTTTCCTTGACATGCCCTCTTTTCAACGTGAGGACAGGAGTGCCAAGGAAAGCCTAAGAAGCAATGATGAGGCTGAAAAACATTTGAGAAATCACACTGGAATGACCATAATTAGCTGATGAGCTCATGAATAGCGAAGAGACTGGTAGGCCAAGGAAGTCCGCCACTGCTGACAGAATCCAGGCAGGTAGAATCCTCATTAATCTTCAGAGAAATTTTCAATCGTTGATTCCAGCTGATCAGAAATAGCCCTCTGTGTTCAATGGATATATTATGGATAATAGTCATGATCAATTTTTTTTTTTACCCAATTTTAGATAGTAAGAACTCTCCCCTATCACAGGAAATGCACCTGACACTGGGAGGGCAAGGACTGATGCATGCCTCCTCCGACACATCCGGCACAACCAGCCACCACGACTTTTCCACCGGCCCACATGCTCAGAGGAAAGCGCCAGGTACTGGCCAGCATGTGGGGAGAGAGAGAGAACTATCTACCCACCCGGAGAGAGCAAGGCCAGTTGTGCTCTCTCAGGCTCTGGCTGCTGATGGCAGGCATCCCAAACCTGCGTTTTCTGCAACAATCCTTGGATCATTAAGCATGTTTTTATTTGCCGTATGTGGAGAAGATGATTTGCCTGGTCTGACTGCACGCTCACTTTTGCAGATATCAGGCAGGCTGCAGGCACCACAAGTGTAGGTTCATCCATAACAGTCCTCTCCACTCCCCCAGCAGTCTCCGCCTGCT